>NC_142737.1:30015939-30315939 GCF_051943395.1 Hippocampus bargibanti | reverse complement strand
TTTAGTGTGAGTCGTGGCTTGTCCAAGGATGGCCTAAGTAGAAAAAAAGCGTATTTGGGTAACAGATAAGCAGTATTCAGTTGTAGCAGATGAATAAGAGCCTAACCTTCACTTTGAATCGTAAAAAGTAATGACTTTTTTTCTGTTTTTTTTTATATATATGGTATATTTTTTAACACATCATCTCATCCTCCAGCAGCTCTATGAGCAACCTGTCAAATTCAGAATCAACTTAAAAATAATTCTATATCCATTTAAAGTCATCCATAACCTTGCCCACGCCTATCCGTCTGACCTTTAAATTTCCATTCCCTCTCAGTTCCACAGTTCCTCAGCCTTGCTCCACCTCTGTGTGCACTCTGCCCGTCTCAACACGATGAGGTGCAGTGCTTTCAGTCACTCTGCTCCCGAACTCTGGAATTTACTTACCCATCTATTTAAAATCGGATTAACAGTTTAGATTAATCTGCTCTTTTATTATTGATAATTTTATCTATGTTTTATTGTTCTTGTTTATTGTTCCATTGTTTATTATTGTTAAGTGCTCTTGGGTGTTTTGAAAGGCGCTTGAAAATATTGCTCGGTCATTCTTTACTACCTTGGGAGGTGTTTCCCATTTTGACCTTGGGGTTTCCAGTCCATACTCCGCACAGATGTTTCGGTAGACTATGCCAGCCACCTGGTTATGGCGCTCCATGTAGGCTTTCCCTGCCAGCATCTTACACCCTGCAGTTATGTGTTGGATTGTCTCAGGTGCCTCTTTGCACAACCTACACCTTGGGTCTTGTCTGGTGTGGTATATCCCTGCCTCTATGGCTCTGGTGCTCAGGGCCTGCTCTTGAGCAGCCAGGATGAGTGCCTCTGTGCTGTCCTTTTGGCCAGCCCTCTCTAGCCACTGATAGGACTTCTTGAGATCAGCCACTTCTGTTATGGTTCGTTGGTACATCCCGTGTAGGGGCTTATATATATATATATATATATATATATATATATATATATATATATATATATATATATATATATATATATATATATATATATATATATATATGGCGGCCCGTTAGCCGAGTGGTTAGCACACCGGCTTCACAGTGCAGAGGTCACTGGTTCGCGTCTTGGTCCGGCCTCCCTGTGTGGAGTTTGCATGTTCTCCCCAGACCCGCGTGGGTTTTCTCCAGGTCCTCCGGTTTCCTCCCACACACCAAAAACATGCATGGCAGGCAGATTGACCACTCCAAATTGTCCCTAGGTGTGAGTGTGAGAGTGACTGTTGTATGTCTTTGTGTGCCCTGCGATTGGCTATACTCCTCGTCTCACCCCCTATGGGTGGTGTTTGTCCCCCATTTTAGCTCGGGTCCTCTACCAGAGGCCAGGAAGCTTGAGGGTTCTGCGCAGTGTCCGTGCTGTTCACAGCGCTGCACATTTCTGGACCGAGATATCCGATGTTGTTCCCGGGATCTGTTGCAACCACTCGTCAAGTTTGGGGGTCCTCGCCCCGAGTGCTCCGACCACCACAAGCACAACTGTCACCTTTACCTTCCAGGCTCTCTCCAGCTCCTCTCTGAGCCCTTGGTATTTCTCGGTTTTCTCATGTTCCTTCTTTGTGATGTTTCCATCACTCGGGACCACTACATCCACGACAACAGCATTCCTTTGCCCTTTATCTATGACCACGATATCTGGTTGGTTGGCCATTACCACCTTGTCAGTCTGTATCTGAAAGTCCCACATGATCTTTGCTCGGTCATTCTCTACTACCCCGGCCTCCTACCTTACAGCCTGTGTACAGTCTGAGGGTGCTGGACTTTGTTGTTAGTTCGAGGTTGCCATTGGCTTGTGGAAGACCAACTTCAACTAACCGCTCCACCCAATGTTAAAATTATTTCATTACAAGTCCAAATGAAATGAATGTACCGGTAGTCATTCACATCGAACCTTAGTTGTGTGCCAACCTTTGGAGGACTGGATTAAAAAGACCAACGAACCGGATCAGGCCCACGGGCCGTAGTTTTCCCACCTTTGGGTGTCACGACCGCTGGAGGAGTGGTGACAGGACTCGATGGACGAAGAAAAAATAGGAAGGGGTTGGATCCGAAATACACGATGGAGACAATAAGTTCAAGAAAGGTTTTTACTGAGACACGCAGGGCAAAACAGAAGGTAAGGCAACCGAATAGACGAACGTGACCAAACTGCGTACTGCTGGGTGACAGGGTAACAAGAGAGAATACACCGGCGAGGAACGGGCGGGAACGGGTGGCTTTTATAGCCAGAAGGCACAATCAAGGAATTGGGAATCAGGTGAGTGAGCCCGGAGAGCAGGGAGGGGAGGGGCGCGCACCTGGCGCCTCGGAAGATGTGACACTGGATAAGAGGCAATGAAGGGGACTGGCTGTGTTCGTAAATGCTATATGGTGTAGCAGTGTGCTTTTGGTCTTGGTTATGCAACAACGGACCAGCTCTATACCCTCAGCAGTGTACTCGAGGGGGCATGGAAGTTTTCTCAACCAGTCTACATGTACTCTGAACTTGGCGAAGTTGTTCGACCATTTGAGATCTTGTGGAGGATGCTCTGGAAGTACGGGGTATCAGATGCTCTTGACAGGCTGTGCAATCTGTGTATGACCAGTGACAGAGTTAGGTCCACATTGCCAACAGAAGTTGGGTGATTTTCTATGACAATTGGACTTAGCTTTCCCAAGACTTCCAAATGTGTGTGTATTCTGAACTGCAGTTTGGCACATAAATGCAAACAACTCTCAGGACGTGTCCGCCCACTTGAAGATGGAAGGAAGCTACCCTCTCATCCATCAGCGTGGATTCCATTGTCCAGGCATTGAGCAAACATGCAATAGGTATGCCTAGACCTGATCAGTAACTCTCTCCGCAGGAAACTTCAGAATGGAAAAGAGCCCAATCAATTCAAAAGTACTGGTGCCAGAGCTCAAAGTGTATGTGTTGAGGTGAGCACTACCTTATCTATGATGGCTTAGGGAGGGGATTACCCTGACAACATTTTTAAACTAAATGTTGATGATCAGAGCATTTCTATGTCTGTCATTTACATTAAAATTTTAGAAAAATCTAAGAAAATTGGATTGGATTTATTATTCTTGCAGTGGAGAAATTAACATTTCACAGCAGCAAAGTGATTAAAGGAATGAAAGTAGAAAAACAAAATACATGGGCAGCCACTCACGCGGTGCTGCCCATTACAGGCGCAAAAAAGCACAATGGCCCCAGAGCTGTCCAGAAATTCCTCCCATTCAAAAACAGTACTGGCATATTCATGCTGCCGAAAAGGCGCACCGGCTCAGCACAGTCTCCTCCTTGATGAATGTTGTGGTCAAAAATGCTGAAAAAGAATCCGTATCCACTCCACACGACGCACAACAACACAAAGTGACAAAAGAAAACACAAAACAAGACAAAAAAAAGCAAGGCTCATGAGAGCACTTGCTGACGGCTGCCTACTCGGGCGCCATCTTGGACTCATGTTGGAAAATATGAATCATTTAGTAATCTGAAGCACATTTTATGTAAGAATTGCACTACCTTTCCCTGTAGGATCTTCAATGCTTCAAATTTGCCTTCTAGGTAACGATGTGCCACCTCCAGCTCAGATATTAATACATTGATTACCTGTCAAACACAAGTAAACTGTCAGTCTATAAGGCACCTATTTATCAGTTATGTTTCCTTCTTACCTCAATGGACTCCAGTAGTTTGTCTCGTAACTCTTCTTTGGACATGTCAGCAAAGGATCCAGCTGGATAGTAAAAAGATTGCATCAAAAGTTATTTTGTGAGTGACTGTAGTTGACATTTTCAGACAAACTGGTGAGAATTCCACTAGTTTTGACAAATGTCTATCAGTCTGTCACTGATGCCGCTTTTGATGATGATTGATGGGAAAAAAACATTGATTAAAATGATGAAATGAAAAAAAAACACTAACCGGGCCAAATATCAATTGACCTCTCTGTTGATAACTTGTGGAGGCCTGGTTTAATTACAACTGACAGAAACACCCATAGTGTGTCTTCATAGACAGGACCGCATTGATGTGGGAGCTTGTGTCCTAATGATTTCTCATGTGACGGCCAGCTGGGTCGGCTCAAGAGAGAACTGGACGACAACACTTTGCTGTGACAACATAAATCTACTTACTTTACTTACTTACTTTTTGTTGAGTCTAATATTTTTTGTATGTGTATTTATTTGCAAATAATAATAATAATAATATTTTTTTATTTAATTTTTTCAAATAATTTTTCATTCCAAACCAATACAGGTTACTTATACAAGCCTTAAACATACTGATATAAACCTTAAACAATGCAGTACTGGAAACTTCATGTATGCAAATAAAGTTTAGAATCAGAATAAGAAAACTTTAATACTCCCACAATGCGGAAATTTACCATCTACATCAGCAAAATTGAAAGGCGTGAGAGAGGGTTAAAAAGATAAAACTGAGTATTGTATGTACAAAAGAAAATGCCAAAAGACAACTGTGGCATTGTGCACAAAAATGTTTCATAAAATGAACTGCACATAGTGAAAAGTATACAAATATAGAATAGAATGAAAGCAGATATGATATATACAACTGTAATTACTCTATATAAAGTGTCTGTCTGTTCAACAGTGCAGTGAGACTGTTTCCTGCAGAAATCCACAACTGCTTGGTTTTCCCGGCGTTGATCTGGAAGTGATTCTGCTGGCACCATTCCACGAAGACCTTTGTCAGTCCCTTGTACTCTCAATCATCTCCCTCTGTAATGAGGCCGACAATCTGACTCAGAGTTCTTTGCCCTCATATACTGTGGCCGATTTGTGAGGTAATCTATAATCCATGATGTGTGGTGGTTGTCCACTCGGGCATGCAAAAGCTTGTTCCCCACTACGTTTGGCTGCATGGTGTTGAAGGCACTGGAGAAATCGAATAATGTGATCCTCACATTGCTTCCAGCATTTTCCAGGTGCAACAGCGCCGAGTGGAAGAGGTACAGTTGTGGTCAGAAGTTTACACACATTTGTGAAGAATATCATGTCATGGCTTTCTTGAGTTTCCAATTATTTCTACAACTCTGATTTTTCTCTGATAGAGTGATTGGAAGAGCTAGTTTTTTTGTCACAAAAAAACATTCATGGCTTTGTTTCTTTTGTCTTTACTAGGGGTGAAAAGAAAAAAGTGACCAAATCTGCTGCGTCAAAAACACAGCAGGGCTAATATTTGGTAACATGTCCCTTGGCCATTTTCACTTCAATTATGCGCTTTTGGTAGCCATCCACAAGCTTCCATTACCACTTCCTGTTGGAACACCCAACTGCGCCCAAGACCCAATCTTCGGGTTGATGACTTTAGGTTATCGTGAAGAATTTGAAGGTAATCCTCCTCCTTCATGATCCCATTTACTCTCTGTAAAGCACCATTGGCATAAAAATAGCCCCACAGCATAATACTACCACCGTGCTTGACGGTAGGCATGGTGTACGTGGGGTTAAAGGCCTCACCTTTTCTCATCCAAACATATAGCTGGGCATTGTGGTCAAACAGCTCGATTTTTTTTTCGTCTGAGCACAGAACTTTCCTCCAGAAGGTCTTATCTTTGACCATGTGATCAGCAGCAAACTTATGTCAAGCCTTAAGGTGCCGCTTTTGGAGCAAGGGCTTCCTGCACGGCAGCCTTTCAAAACACGTTTGACTGTGGACACTGACACCTGTGTTCCAGCAGCTTCTAATTCTAGACAGATCTGTTTTTTGTGATTCTCGATTGAATCATCGCCCTCCTGACAAATTTTCTCTCAGCAGCAGGGGATAGCTTGCATTTTCTTCCTGAACGTAGCGGTGACAAAACAGTGCCATGCACTTTATACTTTCAAACAATTGTTTGCACTGTTGCTCTTGGGACCTGAATCTGCTTGGAAATGGCTACAAGCTTTTGAAGTATGCCGAGTGAAAAATGACTGCTGTCCTGACCTGTTCAAGTCAATGATTCGCTTTTTCAGATCCATGCTGAGCTCCTTTGACTTTCTCATTATAGCGTTTGTGGGTGTTTGCATTCAATGAGCCATATTTAAATGGCTTCATAGAACTCACCAACATTGAGTTCTCACAAGAAGTTCCCACAAGAAGTTAAGAGGCTATGCTACTAAACTCATTTCACTGACACAACTTTCTAAGTCACCAAAATTGCTAATTCGTGTTGATGTATGTATATTTTTGACTCAGCAGATTTGATCACTTTTTCTGTTGACCCATAATACAGTCATGAAAGAACTAAACGTCATGAATGATTTTGTGGTAAAGAAGTAACTGTTCCAATCACTCTATCAGAGAAAAATAACAAATAATAATAATGTACAAATAACTGGAAACTCAAGAGAGCCATGACATTATGGTCTTCACAAGTGTATGTAAACTTTTGACCACAACTGTAGATGCCTCCTCCACACCGATGGTGGGCTGGTAGGCAAATTGTAGGGGGTCCAGTGATGAGCTCACCAGCGGACATAGGTAGGCGAGGAGGAGTCTCTCCAGCGTTTCCATGAGGTGAGATGTCAGTGCTATCGGTCTGTAGCTGTTGAGCTCCTTTGAGTTCATCTGCCAGTCCGTGTCTTTCTCATTCAATGTCAATGGGCTTTTGTAGCTTGAGATGTTTGGCAGGACCCTCCAGACACCAGTGACATTATTGGCTTACAGCCGCTACTCCATTTTCATCATGTCTGCCTTTTAACCCTCTCTGATCTTTCTCCTCAGTTGGATCTGCACAGCCTTAAGCTCTTCTCTGTTTCTCAACACGAAAGCCCTTTATTTCTCCTTCAGGAGGGCCTTCATGTCGGTTTGTTAATGGGAAACACCGCACAGTCCTGGTGTGTACGGTGTTCGTTTCACAAAAGTTTATGTAATCTGTGATGGTGTCGGTGAGTGAATTAATGAACCCCTTGAACTTAATTGAAGAGCCCCCACCTGGTTGACCCAAAGCAGTCCCATAGAGCCTCTGCAGCCACAGTGGACCATCTTCTGACCGCGTGGGTCACAGCTGCTTGCCTGTGCACCAAGGGTTTGTACGCAGGCTGGAGATACACCATATGTGAGGGAATAGGGTTTATATGCATCCTTAGCATTGGTATAAAACAAGTCCAATGTCGTTGTCTCTGGTAGCACACATACTGTGTGAAGGTTGGGAGGGAGGACTGCAGGGAGACATGGTTTAAGTCCCCAGAGATGATGAGCAGGGCTGTGTTTGCAGCCTGTTCACGACAGTCATCAAGGCATCATATGCTACGGCGCCATTTGTCATTGCGGGAATGTCCGTTATCACAGCTATGACGTGTGAGAATTCCCGTGGAAGATAACGCAGCTACATGCCAAAAATATGCACGGCAGGATGAACACTCGGAATTGACCCTAGGTGTGAGTGTGAGAGCGAATGGTTGTTTATCTTTGTGTGCATAGCCACAAACCGTCAAGACCTGGGCCCCTGACCCAAAGCTACAGGGAGCCTCCCTTCTTTTACTCTGGGGTGAGACCCAAGGAATAGGCACCGAACTGGGGGGTAATGAGTATGCCTCCACCGGCTCTGCATCTCTCATCGTGGAAAACTATGAACGTCCAAAGTATTTAGAGAGAACTGGGACCAGATCTCAGGCTGTGTGTAAGGCACGTCTGAGGTTCTTTGCCTCGTACACCAACCAGTTCATGCCCCTACCGTCTGTGAGAGGGAACATTGATGTCCTAAGAACTACCTTCTTTAGCCAAGAATCAGAACGCCCCTGTACCCCCGACCCGAAGGTGGAGGGAGGCTGCCTTTTTTTACGCTGGGACGAGACCCAAGTTATAGGCACCGAACTGGGGGGTAATGAGTATGCCTCCACTGGATCTGCATCTCTCATCGTGGGCAACTATGAAAGTCCAAAGTATTTCGAGAGAACTGGGACCAGATCTCAGGCTGTGTGTAAGGCACGTCTGATGTTCCCTGCCTCGTACACCAGGTCATGCCCTTCCCTCCATAAGAGGTGACATTGATGTCCCAAGACGCCTTGGGCAGGGACCCTAGGGCAGGGACCCTAGTTACTCATAGTTTATGAATTTGAACATTAAATATCTTGTCTTTGTAGTGTCTTGATTATAAACACATTTGTGTATCATTTACTTTCACCTGACGACCTCCCACTCTAGAAGGCTGTGGAAATGGAGTTCCAACTGGAGAACGGCGCACAATTAGCGGTTCAGCTTGTGAACGCACCCACCCTTTCACGCTCTCCCGCATTAGCACAGATCGTTGCTCAACCCCTCACCCCCAGACACCACCTACACCAGCAACGGTGCCCAGATAAATGTGGCCAGACGTCATGGGGCTGACACACAGGCCTTGTGCCAAGTGTGGGACTGCCTCGCACCCCACACGTACGGCAACTTGCAAAGCAACCGGACAATGATGCCAGGTCTGCGGGAAGATGAACCACTTTACAAGGCGGGCCGAGGCCGACCACCATCCACTCCGTGGGCTCCTGCGCCACCTCATTCAAGTGGTGCACAGTGGAACTGGACAGAGTGAGCTTACCACTGCAGCCCCCAGATCACTATTGACAATTACATCACTGACTTTGAATGTTCAGACCTGAGCCAGTGCTTAGCCTATTGCGTGGCAGAATAACCCACAAGGCTAAGCAGGGAAACCGGCGGTCTACCCGGTTAAATGTAGCATATGTCACATTGCTACATAACGTTGCGACAGTGTCGAAAAGCAGCGGTGACGAGACGCCCGCAGGTACCTGTAGACCAGGGGTGCTCACACTTTTTCAGAATACGAGCTACTTACAAAAACTACCAAGTCAAAATGATCTACCCACGACAAAAATGCAAAACATAATTATTTTCAAATGTTTTAAGGATTCTTTGTATGTACAATGTATGTTGATGTACCTTGCATAACTGAATAAGCCAATATTGCACAACACACATAACTACATACACATAACATAATAAATAACTTTGAACAATTTTTTTGTAATTACCTGAGTTTACTTTGATGACTTGCACTGAATTGAATCAGACAGGGATGCATAGTCCGGACAGTAGCTGCTGACAGCCAGCCTCAAGCGCATTTCCAAATGGTCATCATTCATGGTGGAACGGTATTTGGACTTAATGATCTGCATGTAGGAAAAGGCTGACTCACATAAATAAGTGGAGCCGAATAATGCAGTCAAGGAGGTAGCACATTTCCTCGACTTTCGCTTTTGAAGTATGCTGAGTGAAAAATGACTGCTGTCCGGACATCTGGGATTTTAGTTCGTCCACCGTTCTCTTTCTCAGCTGGCTTTTCGGCGTGAAGTAAATGTCGTATTTTCCATGAACAGTCCGAAAATGGCGCTCCACATTTTCCCATTCCGTATGAAAGTAATATGTTTTGCCCCATTACTTGGTCCCGCTTTCTCACTCATTTTGATCACCATATGTTTTAGCAAGGGCTTAAAATCTGAGGTAATTCACTGACTAGCTTGTAAATTTTGCTGCGTTTACCGCCGTTGTTTACGCAAGCACGGCGACTTAAAGGTAAAAATTCAGTTGTCATCTGAATGGTTGCCCTGTATGTCAATCAAGTGACGGGACGTTTGATAGGCTGACAAATGTTTTTTTTACTGTCACGCTGCGATCGACCAGTACTACCTCCGCGATCGACCAGTAGATCGCAATCGACGTAATGAGCACCCCTGCTGTAGACGAACATGGCGGCACAATAAAGACTTTGACAAACACTTCTCTCATTCCTTCGGACACAACACTTCCAACTCGTATGTGCGGACAGGAATGCAAGGAGCGAAAAGAAGAACGGAGGGGTAACTGCTGCGTTTGTGAATGACAAATGGTGCAATCCTGGGCACATCTCAATCAAAGAGAAACTGCACTTAGGGCATTGAACATTTTTCGACATACCCACAAAAATGTTCGTATGTACCGTTGTTCATAACATGAATGCTCATAAGTCAGTGACCGTCTGTATCTATCTCTATTCTTTAAAATCATTTTGTGATAATACCATTAATATTAATGTTTTTCCGTTCCTCACGATTGGTAAAAAAAAATCCAGCCAAACTATCGAGTCCATAGGTGAAGTTGCTGCTGGCTAAACTGCAGCCCTGCCCACTGCTCAGTAGCTTGCACCCTTGTTTTCTGCTATCGTTCACAGAGTAATTTACTTCTGGGTCCAGTGTACGCTGGCGTGTTTTGGCCGTCACTGCTCGGCCGCAATTCTGGTGTTTCTTGTTCTTTTAATTGTAAAGTGTCCTTGGGTGATTTGAAAGGCGCTTGTAAATTACAGTAAAGTCTCGTTATATCGATACTCAAGGGAGTCCGAAAAAATATCGATATAACCGGGACTATCGATATATCCGACCCTGTTTGCATGTAATTTTCTCTGTGCGTGCATAGAAATAGTATCGATATAACCGGGACTATCGATATATCCGATATCGATATAACGAGACTTTACTGTAAATGTATTGTAGCAGTTGAGGAATGAGAACACACGGTCGATTGGAGTACGTCTTTATTCCAACTGCTAACAAGTACAAAGAGAGCCAAAACGGAAACTGCAGTGAAATATATGTGATATAAACCCGCCCCCTCCCGTACACCTGCTGGGTGAGATGTCTGGTCCTAGTGCCCGCCACACAGCCCCCCCCCCCAGAACACCCAGAAGGACAGTCAAGGCGAAAATATTGCAGGGGGCTTGACCAGCCTGCCACAACGACTATGCAGTCCGTCGTTCGGTGGTGAAGGTGAAATTGCTCGGGCAGGTGATCCGGGTGAGAACTGAGTGGGGGAACGACACTCAACCCTGGCATGCCGCGGAGAGGCTGGAGGTTTTGGAGGGCGTCCGCGACGTGGGACCTGGGCCGGCGAAACGTCCTCGCCTGCAATTATGTGAGCCGGCTTGAGTCTGTCTATTGAAATGCCCTCCCTTCTCCCACCCATATCGAGCACAAAACTCTTTTCCCCGTGTTCGAGCACTCTAAACGGGCCATCATACGGCGGCCAGAGAGGAGAGCGGTGGGCATCATGACGCACGAAGACGAAACGGGCTGACCTAAGAGCAGACGGAACTAATATTTTGGGGACGCCGTGGTGAAATGGTGCTGGGGCCAGGGGCTCCCCTGGCAAAAGGGGGAAAGAAGGTGCACCCGAAGCTTCAGGCAGAAATTCACCAGGGATGCGGAGTGACTGACCAAGTACTAACTCTGCCGGAGCGGCGTTAAGGTCTTCTTTAGGAGCTGAACGTAACCCGAGCAGGACCCACGGAAGCCGGTCAACCCAGTTACCGTCCGATAGTGCGGCCCGTAGCGCGGCTTTAAGTGACCGGTGGAAACGTTCACACATCCCGTTAGCCTGTGGGTGGTAGGCCATAGTGCGGTGTACCTGCACACCCAAGGACTGCGCCATGGCCGACCAGAGCTCGGACACAAACTGGGGGCCTCTGTCCGAAGTGATATCGGCCGGCGTGCCGAAACGTGCGACCCAGGATGACAGAAATGCACGGGCAATGTCTGTCGAGGTTGTGGAGGACAGGGGGACAGCTTCCGGCCACCTAGTGGTCCGATCGACCATAGTGAGGAGATGTGTGCAACCCTGCGAAGGAGGGAGGGGCCCGACCAGGTCCACATGGACGTGGTCAAATCTCCTGGCCGGAATCGGAAAAGTTTCTAGGTTCGCCCGGGTGTGCCTGTGGACTTTGGCGCTCTGACATGCCACGCATGCAGCTGCCCACTTCCTGACGTCCTTTCGTAACCCAGGCCAGACAAACTTGGCCCCAAGTAGTTTGACTGACGCCCGGACGCCAGGGTGTGAAAGGGAATGAATTGAATCAAAAATTCGCCGACGCCACTCCTGCGGAACCACGGGACGAGTGCGACCCGTAGACACATCGCAGAGGATAGCGGGACCCCCTTCACACACTGCCACCTCCTCCAGTTTCAGGGCCGTGTCTGCTGCCTTGAGTTCGTGGATGTCCGAATCCTCAGATTGGGCCGTGGCCATCTCTGAAAAATCCACCCCGAGCTGGACTGGACAAACGATCGTGCGTGACAGGCAATCGGCCACAGGGTTACATTTGCCGGCCACATGCCGAATGTCTGTTGTGAATTCGGAAATAGCCGCTAGATGCCGTTGCTGTCGGGCCGACCACGGTTCAGTCACCTTGGACATGGCGAATGTAAGGGGTTTATGATCTACGTAGGCGGTGAACCGGCGCCCCTCGAGGAGGAAACGAAAATGGCGCGTTGCAAGATAGAGTGCTAACAACTCTCTGTCGAAAACACTATACTTGCGTTCGTTATCTTGCAGCTTCCGACTGAAAAATGCAAGGGGCTGCCATTCGTTCTCCACAAGCTGCTCAACCACCGCCCCTACGGCAACATCAGACGCGTCAGTAGTCAAGGCCACCTGTGCGGTTGAGATCGGGTGGACCAGAAGAGTTGCACCCGCAAGAACTTCCTTGGCTCGTTCAAAGGACTGCACTCGTTGCGGGGCCCATTCGACGGGTTCATTAGCCTTCTTTTTTCTCAAGGCGCCGTAGAGGGGTTGTAGGAGGTCGGCTGCGTGAGGAAGAAAACGGTTGTAAAAATTTATCATGCCCAAAAACTCCTGCAAAGCTTTAACTGTGGCTGGGCGGGGGAAATTCACCACAGCCTGCACTTTGGCGGGTAAGGGGATGGCACCCTGTGGAGAAATGTGGTGCCCCAAGAAATCGATCTTGGGCAAACCAAATTGGCACTTCACAGGGTTGACGATAAGGCCATACGCATCAAGACGCTTGAAAACCCTCCTTAAGTGCGACAGGTGTTCCTCTGGTGAAGGGCTGGCCACAAGGATGTCGTCTAGATAGACAAATAAAAAATCAAGACCTCGCAAGACTGAGTCCATCAGTCTCTGAAAGGTCTGTGCCGCCCCCTTCAGGCCAAAAGGCATACAGAGGAATTCAAAGAGGCCAAAAGGGGTTATTACTGCAGTTTTTGGCACATCTTCTGCCCGTACCGGAACCTGGTGATAACCGCGAACGAGATCAACTTTGGAAAAGGTCACGGTTCCGGCCAAACGTGCGGAAAAGTCCTGGATGTGCGTAATTGGGTAACGGTCGTGTGTGGTTACATTATTAAGCCGACGAAAATCACCGCACGGCCGCCAAGAACCGTCACTTTTGGGCACCATGTGTAATGGTGAGGCCCACGGGCTGTTGGAACGCCTCACGATGCCCAAACGCTCCATCGTCGCGAACTCCCCTTTCGCCATTGCCAATTTTGCCGAGTCGAGGCGACGAGCGCGGGCAAAAACTGGCGGGCCAACCGTGGGAATGAAATGTTGTACCCCGTGTTTTGTATCGGCATTGGAAAAGGCGGGTGTGGTTAACGACGGATAATCGGTCAGCAGGCGTTCATAAACGTTACCTGACGTTAAATAATTTGCGTGCGTCAACGCTCCAAGCCCTCCAGCCTCACATGGGAAAGTGGCGAAAGAGATGGTGTCGATCAAACGACGGTTAGCAATGTCCACAAGCAGTCCATGAGCGCATAAAAAATCCGCGCCGATTATCGGAACTGTAATCGAGGCCACAATAAAGTCCCACTCGAATTTTCGTTCGTGGAAACACACAGTTACCGACCTGGTGCCAAAGCTGGCGATGGGCGAGCCGTTAGCTGCGCGCAGGGGAGGCCCACATTCACCTGCCGTCTTGTCCGAGGCCGTGGGCGTCAGCAGGCTTACTTGTGCCCCGCTGTCCACCAGAAAACGTCTACCTGACGAGGAGTCTGTGATAAAAAGCAGCTCGCTTTCGTTGCCGGCACCCACGCCCGCTATTGGGTGCCGGCGCTGGCGTTTCCCGGAGCCTCATAGGTGCAGGGTGGTGTGCAGCGTCGGGCCTTGGCGCCAAACCGCTGGTGGAAAAAACAGAGGGCTTTCTCGTGTCGCTTCCGCGTGACCACTCCGGCTACTAGGGTCGGGTCGATGTTCGCTGCCGCTCCGCTGAGGGGTTCGGCCGTCACGCCTTGCACGGCGAACCTCCGTGTCGCCAGAAGCACCCGGTCCGCTTCTTCAACCAAACCTTGGTAGTCGCCGGTGGCTAGGCATGTCGAGTTGGCTAGCACGGCGCGCACAGAGGCCGGTAGCTGGCGAAGGAACACGTGGGGGAACAGGAATCCGCTGTCATCCGAACCTAGTAGCGACAACATTTTGTCCATCAGGTCCACTGCTATTCCGTCGCCGAGTCCGGGAAGAGAAAGAAGCCTGTCTGCTCTCTCAGAGGCCGATAATGTGAACCGTCGGAGCAGCAGGTGTTTGAGCGCTGCGTATTTTTCGCTCGGTGGAGGTGCACGCAAGAGAGGCAGCACACGACGAGTCGTCTGTTCGTTGAGAGACGCCACGACCAGATAATATTTCGGCTCATCTGTCGTGACGCCTCGTAGGTGGAAAAGCGCTTCCACATGTTGGAACCACGAAGCCGGGTCGCTATTCCAAAACTCGGCCAGCTTCGCGGCGTAGGCGGCAGCTGCGAGCTGACGCGCCGGTCGTGGCGGCATGGCCGTGGAAGATATCTCTTCGTCTGCTGCCATGAACATTTCGAACGTCGGGGTCACCAGTGTAGCAGTTGAGGAATGAGAACACACGGTCGATTGGAGTACGTCTTTATTCCAACTGCTAACAAGTAAAAAGAGAGCCAAAACGGAAACTGCAGTGAAATATATGTGATATAAACCCGCCCCCTCCCGTACACCTGCTGGGTGAGATGTCTGATCCTAGTGCCCGCCACAGTATTATTATTATTGATGCAAACGTAGCATCTGGCGTGTCAAAGTGCCACTGTGTCGACTGTTTCATCAATGATATTGTTTCATTGCAAATTATAATCACGGCAGAACCTGTTCTCTCCACATAGGCGAATCCTTTGGTCCATTCAACCTGAAGTGTGCAATACTCATCATCTTTATTACTTTTCACCAATTTATTCGTTGGCTAATAACTTTGAGCTTATGACCGAGAGGGCTTTTTCAAAAGGGGAAGTTTACCTGTTTCCACAGCAATGGCCACATAACCAGTATCATCCAATCAAAATTGTTGTTGGAGCCAAATGCAATCCTCAATAGGAAATGAACAGCCAAAAAGCAGGCATATTTTGTTTTATCTGCGAGCCAGATGCAATTATCAAAAGAGCCATATATGGCTCGAGAGCCGTAGGCCCAACACCTGCACCAAAAATATGAAAAACCCCATTTTTTAAGTTATGCATGTGTAATTGAATACGTTATAATTGGACGATGAAAAGTTTGACTGTCTTTCCACCTCTGTTTTTCATTTAGTTGGAGCACGACATGATGAAGACTTCAAAACTGCAGTACAAACTATTCTTAAATTACCATGACTAATCTTTGGCATCTTCCAAGTGGACATTTTCTCCCAACCCATTAATCTGGGTGTACTGGCTGCTTCCCGAGCATGGCTTCGTTTGTACAAATCTCCATCAGGTGATATAGGCCCTTGAGGTCTGGTGGAGGTTTGGCTCTTTTTCCTGGTTGAGAGGGATGTTGTCCTTACTGCCATTCCATCACCCAGGTCTCCAGTCACCAGATCATCGTCCAGGCTGATAGCCTGATGGAGGTCTGGCATCAGCATCAGGCCAAAGTCTAAATTATATGGATAACAGTATGAATCTTAATTCTCATGTTGTATTGGATCATAATTCATTTCTGGTTAATTTCAAGAATAATCGAGACCAGGGGTGTCAAACTCATTTCGCATCGCGGGCCAGATACGGCCTAGGGAGCTGTCAAGTGGGCCTGACCATTAAAATTATACCGTACTCTGCTAAAAATAGCAAAAATATCATGTCTTTCCTTTGTTTTGGTGTAAAGAAGCACAAGAACATTAGGAAAATATTGACATTTAATGAACTATCCTTTTACAAAACATTTCATGAAACACCTCATATTTCCTTAGACAAATGTGCAATTTACTTTTATAATTCACACATATGCATTGCAACTGATCCCACTGATTGTACAAAGGCACAAAACTTTAATTGGTACTGAAAAATATAGTAATGCACGTTAATATTAAATGAGACTTTTAAAGAAAGGGAATTTTTAAACCACTTACACAATCGCATGTAAAATCTACATGTAATCCCTGCGTACACCTGACAAACTAAGGACAGTGATTTTAAATGTGTAATGAAGAAAGTGTTCACCTGTACTGTAAATCTGTAAACTTCATACATGAAACATACATACACATACAATACATACTGAAAACTTATGGAGTTGTATGAACAGTAGAATTCCATCACAGAACTTTTGTTTTGAAGCTGCTGACTAACATTAAAGTGTGGTATGGCAGGCTATGGGTAATGTTGCTGTCGCTGAAAAGTTTGTCAAACTGACGATGGTTCAGACCCCTGGACCGGATGAAATTTACAGTGCGAACAACCACCTCCATGACGTGGTCCATTTTCAGCGACTTGCAACACAATGCCTCCTGGTGCAAAATACAGTGAAATGTCCAGAAACGATCTGAACTTTTTCGCGACACCTGCTTTCTTTCCGACCATGGATGACGCGCCGTCTATAGCCAGTCTGACAGCGCGGGACCAGTCCACTCCAACTCTGTCCAATACAGCAACGACAGAGCTGAAAATGTCCTCGGCTGTTGTGGTGTCCATCATTGGCACCAACTCAAGAAACTCTTCAGTAACAGTCAATGTCTCATCAACTCATCGAATAAATATGGCCACGTCTGTGATGTCAGTGCTCTCGTCAATTGCCACGGAAAATGCAATAAATCCTCTCTGCTATAGTATTCCTCGTCAGGCTAATATTGGCAAAGGCTTGTCGCTTCTCGGAACATAAAAGTTCAGCCGCCTTCATCATGCATCGTTTAACAAAGTCACTGTCGAAATACGGCTTCAATGCTAATGCTATTTTGCTAGCAATTAGGTAGCTGGCTTTTACCGCTGCTTCACTGACTTCTCGGCTCCGGATGAAAGTTGACTGCTGTTTCCTCAGACCCGCCAGCAATTCGTTAATCTTTTCTCTTCTCAGTTGTCCTTGCAACCCGTCATATTTTTCGCTGTGATGAGTCTCGTAGTGGCATCGAATATTATTCAATACCGAAACTTGTTGCAAACAAACCAAGCACAAAGGTTTTCTGTGCATCTCTGTAAATAAGTAGGACGTGGTCCATTTTTCTTTGAAAATTCTGCACTCCTTATCTACTTTTCTCCGTTTGGATAACAACATTTTGGCTAATGAGGGTGTAGCGGAGAGGTAGAGACCAAGGTATTAACAACGTCGTAACAAGCAGCAGATGGCGCATTGACACCGTCTGCTGTTTTCAGTCTGTCTCAGTGATGCGGCGTGTCTTCTACTCTGATGGAAATAGTGTGCCCCTTAGCGGATAATCCATGAATTGCAGCAAATTAAAAAAAATAATTCAACGCCTTTTATGCATTTTTCCACTTTCAAATTATCCTGCGGGCCTGATCGAACCTCCTTGGGGGACGGTTCCGGCCCGTATGTTTGACACCCATGATCTAGACAAACTACCAGCACAGAGATCATTTTTAAACCGTGTCATAATTTCTTACTGAAGAGGTAATCAAAAGTAGTCTTTGATTTGTTTATTGATTACCGTCATTATTCGAGGATAACGCGCACACGTGTATAACGTACACCCCCAATTTTCAATAAAAAAATCTGTATAAAATTTTGTTTCACTTTTTCTCGGCTCAGAGCAAGCATTGTGATAAAAATCATTTATTGACAACGTAAACACTGAATGACAATGTAAACACTGACTCTGGATATTGGTAATTGTGCAAAACAGCAATGCTTAAAAGACAATCGACACCATTTTTTTGTTTCCTGACACCAGAAGAACGTTTTATAGCATCTGAAATACCTAAAACACGCAGGGTGATATTTTAGTCAAATACAAAACACAAATAAAAATGAATTAAAGTGTCCCAAAACTACTTCAAAATGACCTCGGAGATGGTGAGTCTTAGAAGGTCCCGCCCCCTTGTTCGTGACGTCACGCCAGGACGTATCTTGCCTTGCACTAGAATCAAAACAATGGTTCAGATTCGGAGAATATGCTTTGTTTTTACTCATCCAGTTATGAATATGATTCAAATTGTTCTGAAGAGGAAAGCATAAATGTTTGCAATCAATTAAAGAAGTTCTTACGTATCAATTCGAGCCGTCAGGACTCCAATGTAGGGTCTCAGAAGATGCACAAGATGGCGCCCAAGCTCCGTTGGAAATGGGCTGATTTGACTATTATCAAATCTGACTTTCTCTCCAAAGCCTGTAATATGAGTTGTCCCTCTAATGTACTCATTCTTGATCCTATCCAATCTGGTCACTCCCGAAGAAAACGTCAACATCTTCAGCTCTGCTACCGCCAGCTTTGCTTCCTGTCTTTTCTTCAGTGGCACTGTCTCCAGTCCAAACATCATGGCTGGTCTCACCACCGTTTTATACACTTTTCCTTTCATCCTAGCTGAAACCCTTCTATCGCACATCACACCTGACATTTTTCTCCAGCCGCTCCAGCCTGCCTGGACACGCTTCTTCACCTCTTTTCCACACTTTCCATTGCTCTGGACAGTTGACCCCAAGTACTTAAAATCCTGCACCTTCTTTATCTCTTCGCCCTGGAGCATCACTCTTGCACTTGGATCCCTCTCATTCACACACATATATTCTGTCTTGCTGCGACTGATATTCATTCCTCTCCTTTCGAGGGCATATCTCCACCTCTCTAGTTTATCCGCCACCTGTTCCCCGCTCTCGCTACAGATCACAATGTCATCCGCAAACATCATGGTCCAAGGAGATTCTTGTCTAAAATGGTCTGTCAGCCTGTCCATCACCATAGCAAATAAGAAGGGGCTCAGAGCTGACCCCTGGTGGAGTCCCACCTACACCTTGAATTCCTCTGTCACACCGACAGCACACCTCACAACTGTCTAACAGTCATGATACATGTCTTGCACCGCTCTGAAATACTTTTCGGTCACTCCAGACTTCTTCATGCAATACCACAGCTCTTCTCTGGGCACTCTGTCATATGCTTTCTCCAGATCTACAAAGACACAATGCAATTCCTTCTGCCCTTCTCTGTACTTGTCTATCAGCATTCTTAAAGCAAACACTGCATCTGTCGTACTCTTTTTTTTGGCATGAAGCCTTACTGCTGCTCACAAATGTTCACTTCTGCTCTTAGTCTAGCTTCAACTGCTCTTTACCAGAGTTTCATTGTATGCCTCCTCAACTTTATTCCTCTGTAGTTAGTACAACTCTGGACATCTCCCTTGTTCTTAAAAATGGGCACGAGTACACTTCGTCTCCACTCTTCAGGCATCAGTTCACCATCTAAGATCTTGTTAAATAACCCAATCAGGAACACCACCGCCACCTCTCCAAGACACTTCCATACCTCAATTGCTAAATCCAGCAGCAACATACAACCTTGTGCAAAATAATTGCACCACCCTGTGATCTTGACTGTTTGCTGGTTTAAATCATTCCAAAGCTTGTGGAAAGTTCTGAACAATGTTTGCCACGATAAGGGTGGATTCTGTCTGATATACTTGACCAATCACATTCCCTAATTACTTGTTTGCCAGGCCTCTGATTGGATAATTAATGGATTATCATTTAGTAATCCCCTTTCTGTCGGGTATAAAAAGAAGGGGTTTTTGTCTTATAAATCAGTTCTTCTTCAACAAGATGGATACAACACTGCTGATTTCTTTGCACAGGACAGTATTGTGATGGATTGGCCTGGCAATTCACCAGACTTGAACCCGATTGAGAATTTACAGTCAATAATCAAGATTAGTCTGCGTGAGAAAGATTGCACAACAAAAAAGCCCTAATGCGTGCTATAATTAAAACCTGGTACAGGGACCCTTCCATCATCGACAACTGTCAAAATCTGGTCGATTTCATGCCAAAGCGCATCACTGAGGTGATAAAGAACAAGGGAGGACACACGTCTTACTAAAATGTACATTTGAATCATTTGAGTTGTCAAAAAATGTAAACAATCAGATTTTTTTTATTGTATTTTATTTATTATAGCATCTATGCTCGTATGTGATTGTAAACTGTCCATTAGAGCTTTGACAGGCACTTAACATAAAATGTACACTGTGTAATTATTGTATCTAAAACAATCTCTGCGGATACTGCCACCCAGCACCACTGTCTGATCATAAAATAATCCCACTTAAGGTAACCTAGGCACCAGTTATGAATATTCCGAAGGCTTTATGTTGGAAGATTAACAATAGTTTGTTAGCCCATGATGAGGTTAACAAAAATATAAACAGGTTAATAAAGTCTCATTGGGACACAGTCCTTCCTCAAAAGTCCTTCAACCCCCAGTGGGAACTTCTAATGTACGAAATCGGTAAATACATGAGGAAATATAGCAGCAACTTAGCGAAACACAGAAGAGCTGAAGACGACGACTTGTGCGCTCAAATAATCTCTTTTTCCAGTCAATCATCAACCCTCTCTGAGGATGGTCACGCTAATTTAGCAGACGACCAAAATAAACTTCATTGTATATATAGACGAAGCGATGAGGCGTTGGTTGGAAGAAGGGGAAAAATGCTCATCGTACTTTTTTTGTAGCCAAATTTCTTGTTTCTATTTATAATTGTATTTTATTTATTATTGTGTCTATGCTTGTTTGTGACTGTAAAGTGTCCTTGAGAGATTTGAAAGGCGCTTGAAATAAAATGTATTATTATTATTATTATTATTCGCATCAGCACTCTGCGTTGACGCTCCTGGCCTTTGACAGCACCGACCTTTCCGCTGAACAAAGCGGGGCTGTGAAGATGCTGCCCATTACAGGCACAAAAAAAGCACAATCGCCGCAGAGCTGTCCAGCGATGACAGTCAAATGGCACCGACATTCCTCCCATTCAAAAACAGTACTGGCATATTCATACTGCTGAAAAGGAGCAACCGCTCAGCACAGTCTCCTCCTTGATGAATGTCATTGTGACATGTTGAAATGTATCTTATTTAGTATTTTGGTTACATTCGCATAGTTACATTGGTTTACAAATGCTATATATCGAAAATGTTTATTTAAACAAGGAACGCCTGCTTCGGTTAGTGTTTTGTGTCGGACCGATTTACAGGGTTGGACAGGAAGTTGTTGTACGTATATGTTTGCATTACATCTGGGCATTCGAAGTAAACCACTGTTGAGTCAAGACGTATCGCACTGCTTGTCTTGTGTTTTTTTTTCTGGATACCGCAACACCGTATCTCCCTTACCATAGTGGAGAGCGCAACATTTTGGAGGCGCCGCTGGGATATTTGCGTTTGAGTGTTGTCTACTCGCTGTGGGTAGAAGCTCGCGCCAAATATCCCCCAATCAACCCATTTGGAGTGGTATCGGATTACAGTTTTTTTTTATACATGTGCTCTGGTTGAATCTCTGTGCGTACATCCACCACTAGAGGACACTGAAAGTCTATGAAGTGAATCCGGCCAGTTGAACTGCGTGTACCCTCTCGAAAATTGAGCTAGAGGAATTACAGTTGGACGTCAAAGGCAAGTTATTTGGACTGAATTTTCAACAGTTGTCACAGTTATGTGCTGAAATCCAAATATCTCGACTGAAAAGAGAACAACTTACAGGCAAGACTCAAGGCCAACTAATTAATATTTTGTCAAACTACATCGGGAAAGCTGAATTAGAGCTAGAAGAGGAATGTCTGATTTTCTACGTATAAAGGACTTCATTGAAAGTATAAAACATTTTGAACTAGGAATAACCAAACCAAGTGAAAAAGGTGAAGATGTAGTGCGAAAGAGAAGCATAGTGCCCCCAGACACTGGACCCTGCCGCAAAGATTTCAAGATATCTGGACAAATAGGTGCGCTCGGACAAAAAGATAAACTCACATTTCCTAGTTTGGTGAGACAGATAGAAAGTGGGCTCAGAAAAGGCTACCACGGGGACGAGATCATCGACGCAATGGTTTCTGCCATAACACTCTGCAGTTGAGAAGTTACCTCAAAGGGAAAGGGAACCTCACCCTACCTTCTTTACGAAGGATTCTCCGTTCTCACTATCAGGAGAGAGGAGCCACTGAATTGTACAAGCAGCTCTCATCGGAAGTGTAGACCAATAAAGAGTCTCCACAGAACTTCATACTGAGGGCAATGGATCTTCTTCAAATGATTATTTTTGCATCTCAAGAGGCTGAATTAGGTTTGAAGTATGATCCTACATTGGTCCAGAGATTATTCCTGCACACAGTTCTGACAGGGTTACAGAGTGACAATGTAAAGAGTGACATGCAACCTTTCCTCCTGCTAACCACCACCAAATGAAGCACTGTTAGAAAAACTAAACATATCATGTGCAAATGAAAAAGAGCGACAGGAAAAAAAGAAAAATGCTGCTCCACGGGTGACCACGGTAAACACAGTCCAGTTAGATGACACACCAGCCCCGAATGGGAAGAAGACAGTCTTAAAGCAGAGTACGGTTACTGTGCCGAATGAACTCCTTTCAGAGATCAAAGAGATGAGGTCAGAGATGATGCTGTTAAAGGAGCTGCGGGTGGAAGTGTCCCATATCAGAGACTATTCAGAAACCAACAGCCACTTCACAGCCCACCAGCGGAGGACCTGAACGCCTGCCTGACCACTACCCTGGACAGGTCGTCTTCACTCCACCTTCACCATATCAGGTAGATCCACCAGCCAGGCACTACTACACCCAGCACTCCCCATCAGCTCTTCAGCAGTACCACCGAGAACCAGGTCCCAGGCCGATGAGGGGGGCAGCACAGTTCCAGCAGCGGTTCGTCCCTCAGCAATACTACATGCCCCACCGCCTTCAGCCCAGGCGTTATTCTTGTATTCAGACAGGTGAAGAATATTGTCAGTACTGTTTTAAATGTGGAAGTGGTGAACATTTCAGAGCAGGCGGCAAAGCACAGAACCCAGCCAGGAGCCATGCTTTAAACTAGAAAGGGTTACCCCAGTGTTACAGTGGTGCTATGAAAATGGAACGTAAGCCCTACACATGTGGCCCTGTTCAGAAGAGACATAAGCAGTCATTTGTTGAGTGTACAGATAAGAAACAGTGTGGCAAATGACCTTCGGTCAGGGAGTTAGTGGGAAAGAAATGTCTTATTCAGTGTTTTTTGGGTAACAAAAGGGTTGAAGCACTCTGGGACTCAGGGTCACAAGTGTGTGCTGTGGATGAGTTATGGAAACAAACAAATTTACCTGACGTGTCATTGAAAAATGTGAATGAGCTTATTGACCCTGATAATACACTCAATATTGTGGCAGCTAATGGAACAGATATGCCTTATGTAGGATGGCTTGAGATACCATTTAAACTTGGTGCTAATGATCCAGGGCTACTTGTACCAGTTTTAGTACTAAAAGGTAACCAGCAAGTGTCCTATCATAGGTTTTAATGTCATTGAGCATCTCGTGTTAGATAGCATCTTTAATGAGACACAAAAAGGGGATACAGAAAAGCTCTTGAAATCGGTTAGACTAGCTTTTCCCCACCTTAAGCGCAATAAAGCAGCCACTTTCATAAAAGCAGTTAGTGTGGGACAAGCTGATGAGTACCGTGTAAAAACAACAAATGAGAGATTCACTATAGCTAGGCATAGCTCACTTTTTATTCCATGCAAAGTAAAGGCTATGCCCTTTAAGGAAGATGTTAAGCAGATTCCTTACTTACAGACAGTGTATTGTCGGTGTTCAAATACCTGACATGCTTTAAGGAAGATGTTACATTGGTTTTTGAGCCAAGTGAAAACCCACAGCGGCCAAGTGGCCTAGAGTTTTGTGACTCGTTGGTCTCAGTAAAGGCAGGTTCTATCCCTAAGATAGTTGTTAGTGTCCAGAACCCTACTAACCATGACATTAGGTTGCCAGTAAAGACTATTATTGGTACAGTGCAGTCAGTAGGGTCTGTACCCAGCTAACATATTTAAAAGAGACCTTCCTTCAGCGATTGTCAATGAGGTTCATGTCCAAGATACCACCATCACTCTTAGCATTGGGACCCCCCAATTGACCTTTCTCATCTGGACGAAGATAAAAGACAGTTCAGCAGATGTTGAGGGAGGAATCGGCATCATTTTCAAAATCGGATGACGACATAGGGTGTGTGGAAAACCTACAAATGGACATTTTGTTAAAAGACACAGAGCCCGTTTAAAAGACATATATGCCTGTACCAAAGCCACTGTACAGAGAGGTGAAAGACTATTTACAGGACTTGATAGCGCAGGGGTGGGTGGAAAAGTCCACTTCCTCCTACTCATCCCCTGTCGTCTGTGTCAGGAAAAAAGATGGTACACTGCGCTTATGTATTGACTACAGAGAGCTGAATCGGAAAACACACCCTGACCGGCACCCCATCCTGTACCACGGGAACAGGATGTGGTGGACAGCCTTGGGGGTAACACCATCTTTCGCTCCTGGACCAAGGCAGAGCATACCACCAGGGGGTTCGTGTCCAAAGAGAGCCGACACCTGACCACCTTCATAACCCCCTGGGACCTTTATGAATGGATTTCAATCCCTTTTGGACTCATGAATGCACCAGCATCGTTTCAGCGGTGTATTGAACACTGTCTGGAGGGGTTACGGGATGAAATATGTGTCCCCTATCTTGATGACATTCTTATTTTCAGCGGGACATTTGACAACCACGTTGAGAATGTCAGGCGAGTGTTGCGACGTCTCAGAGAAAATGGAATAAAACTCAAATCCCGAAAGTGTGACCTCTTCAAGCCGGAAGTGAGGTACCTCGGCAGGATTGTCTCTACTGAGGGGAGCAGAATGGACCCGGCAGATACAGCAGCAGTGCGTGCCCTGAAAAACAGGCAGCCAGGTAGTCGGTGAGCTTCGAGCCATTTTGGGACTATTAAGCTATTATAGGCAATACGTCTGTGTAAGCTCTCAGTCGTAAAGGAGTGGTCCATCGATGAGAAGGTTTCTTCAGCCGTCATCTGTACAAATTTGAAGGTTTCGGACGTTTCGCCTCCTATCCAAGAGGCTTCGTCAGCGAACTAAAGTCTGACTGGTTGTATCGGCCCTATTTATATATCCCTAATGTCCAGCCATGGCTACTCTCAGGTTGGGGGGAGCAGAGGACCCCTCCCTGTGGCCCCACTGATTGTTCCTACATTCCTGACTAACGACTTGCCTTAACGTGTTAAAGGCAAAAATTAGTGCATCCATTCTTATAAAACAACAAAATCCTTCATTAAATCGCTCTGGTGGGGTGAGGTTCAATTTGGATCGTTCATACAATAGCCTGCTTAGGCAAAACAGGTTAGGCAACTTCCGTAATGCTGATGAGGTGATACCGGTGGGAGTGGGGGAAATGGGCCAGTCGTTAGTCAGGAATGTAGGAACAATAACTGGGGCCACAGGAAGGGGTCCTCTGCTCCCCCCAACATGAGAGTAGGGACCTATCATAGCTGTGTCCGGCGCCGCCATGGCTGGACATTAGGGATATATAAATAGGGCCGAGACGACTAGTCAGACTTTAGTTCACTGACAAAGCCTCTTGAATAGGATGCGAAACGTCCGAAACCTTCAAATTTGTACAGTTGACGGCTGAAGAAGCCTTCTCATCGATTATAGGCAATACATCAAATATTTCTCTTGTATTGCTAGTCCCTTGTATGATTTGCTTAAAGCCCCTCTGAATATTGAGACGCAGCAGCACCAAGGAAAAAAATGGAAAGTGAGACATAACAGTGTGTCTTCCAACACACGTATTGAGTGGAGTGATGAGCATCAGTCAGCGTGAGAGCAGCTAATAGACTGTTTAGTCCAACCACCAGTTTTAGGTTTTCCTGCCTTTCATTTTGCATACAGATGCCACCAACCGGGGTTTAGGTGCCGTCTCCACTGTGAGACTAATAAAGGCATATCCAATCCAATCCAATCCAATCCAAAATGTTGATGCATACAGTTTATCTAGGATGCCCCTTGATATGGTAACATATATGGAAGGATGTACAAAAGAAATATCATATGATGCTGTGAGTGCTGCCGTACAAGCAGTTGACCAACAGAACGAGTCTAGTGCAGCTTGGTCTATGGGAATCTCAGCTACGTGTGCCGAGGTGTCACTAAACACACCAATAGCTCCATTGACTGTTGGACAGATCAAGCTAGATCAAGAGACTGACCCCATTATAGGACACATTATTAGATACAAACTGGCAGAGACAAAACCGCTAGGTACTGAACTAAGAAAACATTGTCCTCAAGTTGTTTGTCTTGTGAGGGAATGGGACAAGCTACACTTTAATGACAGGTGTTTTGTAAAGAAAAACAGCAAACAGAACCCAACTATTGCTTCCTGAAAAACACAAGGTGAAGAGCTGCATGATGAAATGGGCCACCATGGTGTAGAAAGGACTCTTTCCCTTGTAAGGGATTGCTTTTACTGGCCCTTTATGCAAAAAGAAATAGAGGACTATGTACTGAGAGTGTGTGTGTCTAAAACACAAAAAGCCCAACTGCGAGACCAGAGCCCCTCCCACTAATATTGTGACTACTCAGCCTCTCTGTTGACTTTTTGCATCTTGACAAATGTAAGGGTGGTTATGAATATGTGCTTGTGCTAGTAGAACATTTTACACGTTTTGCTCAAGTTTATGCTACAACGTCCAAATCTGGCAAAACAGCGGCAAACAAAATCTTTAATGACTATGCTTTAAAGTTTGGGTTCCCTCATCGGATTCACCTTGACCAGGGTGGTGAATTTGAAAATCAACTTTTTGCTAAACTGAAGGAATATTGTGGGGTTGCGGGTTCTAGGACAACTCCCTACCACCCACAGGGAAATGGACAGGTTGAATGATTTAATCGAACACTGATCCAGATGTTAAAAACACTGACAGAGAAACAAAAGAGTAAGTGGAAAGACTCACTAAACAAACTAGTTTATGCTTACAACTGTACCAAAAGTGAGGTGACAGGGTTTTCACCTTTTTACTTACTTTATGGACGTTCACCACGTTTACCAGTTGTTACCATGTTGTTTAGTTTCAATCCAGACTCTAACCAAGGTGACACCAACCAGAAGGACTATGTGAAGAAGTGGAAACAGGGTATTGGATTGGATTTGCCTTTATTAGTCTCACAGTGGAGAAATTTACATTTCACAGCAGCAAAGTGATGATAGGAATGAAAGTAGAAAAACAAAATACATGAGTTGCTGGAAAGGCAGCCACTCTCATGGCGCCGTCTTGAAGTCAAAAGAACAAAAAAACAACAACTAAATAACAAATAATATGACAAAACAAAGACAATATAACACACAAAGACACAGAGAGTCATTCATTCTTTAGCACCTTCTGTACCCTCTTTGTTACATAAAGCAGTTCTAGATGAATAGTTCGAAACTTACCCCACACGGAGGTCCAGCGAAACTGAGAAACCACTGGGAGGATGTTGTTCATAAAGTGGTTCGTCAAGTCAGCAAAGACATTCCAGTTTATGAGCTGAAACCTGAGAGGGGGAAGGGCCGATCTAGGATACTCCACCGCAATCTCTTGATGCCATGTGATCATTTGCCATTAGAGGCTTCACTACAGCCCCAGTCAAAGAAAAAGACCACTCGGCAATGATCGAACAAGATGCCAGAGATGGATTCAGAAGAGGATGATGAGGAGGATGAGTATTATCCAGCGTTGCATCACCAGAGCGCCCGACCAGACTCGCCAGAACTGTGGGACATGAGCTTCGTGGAGACAACCCATCATGATGACAATCAACCGGGGAATGAACTGCCGGGGACAGAGCCGGGAGCTGCGGAAGTTGACCAAACTACAGAGGGCAACATTGGTCAGGAAAATGATCCACCTGTGTGCCCCTCTTTGCCCCATCCATCCCACAGTAATTCTGATATTGGGGAAAATCAACGGCCACGAGGAGAGCACAGGAGACCCAAGGTATTCACGTATGATAGGCTTGGTTCGCCATCTTGTTACAATGTAGGAACAGAACCATGTTATGGTGAACAGACAATGCCTTGAATGTATGGTGCACACCCTTATGTTCCAGAGTACTAGAGATGGTTAATCGACACTTCTGTTTGATAGAACAGTGAGATGGACACAAGAAGACCTGTGATTCAAACGGAATGTATGAAGAGTTCCAGTCTGTGAACTGTTATTATAATGTAAACAGAATGTATGAAAAGAGTTCCAGACTGTAAACTGTTATTATAGTTCATATTTTGATGCAGTTCATAATACCATGCGTAATTGTTTTAGGTATGTCGTCCAGCGCATTTATGTATTTACTAGTACATATGTTGGGGACGACATCATGGCCAAAAATGCTGAAAAACAATCCGAATCCGTTCCACATGACACACAACAACACAAAGTGACCAAAGAAAACACAAAAAGAAGACAAAAACAATAAAAAAGCAAGGTTTAAGAGAACACTTGCTGATGGCTGCTTACTCGGGCGCCATCCTAAAGGATAATCCTATCCAATTCATTGATCCATTTTCCTAATCTACATGATCTGTGAAACAAGATGGATGAAGAGAAGATAAAGTAGATCATTTTAAGATTTCTCAATTCAGCAATGTAGCATTGACGGCATTTTTCAATTCCAGTCTGGAGTGACCCTGCAGTTGTACATGGAGAGTCCATTTAAGACATATTTGGATGAAATGTACCCTGACGGGAACATTTTCTAGTCTTTCCAGAAGAGTGGTAGCTATGGTAGCCAAAAATGATGTGCTGAATCAGAAGTACAACTTCTTCATCTTACCTGTCGCTTCTAATCAATGACGTAGTCACAGCCCAAGTCTTGATCAGCACCACTGACTACCAGCACCACAAAACCCTATTGTCTTAAAATCCAAGAAAAAGTAAAAGGCCTCTGTTTTCATGAAATCCGATCAGAGCAATTCTTATCAGTGAATTTCCTCAACATCTTCACATTTGGTGTGGCTGTGACAAATGTTTGAGTTTAAAGTTCAGATAATTATTCACCAGAGAGAACATTCAAATGTTTGTTTAAAAGTTTCAGTCTCATGAGCAAATATTGACACAAAGGGTGTGGGTGTGACTGTGAGCTCAAGAGAACCAAGTAACAATAAGTCAGCAATGAACAGCACACGTATTTCTTATTTTTTTTAATTCACACAATACACACAAAGTGTATTTTCAGCAGTTTATAATGAGCGGAATGAAAACTCTTGCTACAATACACAAAAAAACAAGTTGTTTCTCTTGAACTGGCATCAAATAATAGCTATATTTACACTGCAAGTATGAAGGTGCTATCTGACAATATAACACATGTGAAACATTTCGTACTCAGTCCAACTTAAAATAATAATCACATGAATGAAAGCAATATTCCTCCCAACCCATTCAGTCCTGAATCATGGACTGAGTGGGGTGAGAGGTCAAAATCCAGAATCAATAGATTTCATTATTTCCAGTCATCTGACTATTAATGAGGAAAGTAAAATGTATGTTGGGCATTTCTGTGTGAGGACGTATGGTGGCGATGCAACTTGTGAATTAATATGAGGTTGGAAGATTCAAGCCAAACAACAAAAATAGTTTCATGAATATCAAAATGAACAATTACATTTGCAATGATGGACTTTGAACATTGAAGCAGCGTGAAGGAAGATTAATGAAGGAATATGAACATAAACCGTTACCTTAAAACTGCTGTTGCGAGATAACCCAAAACATTTGTGATGGAATATGAACATTTCTTCTAGATTGCCCTTTTTCAGAAATAGATCTTTCTCTGAAGCCCTTATTTTGTATGCCAATTCACTGTTTCGTTGTAATTAATGTAAGACATCAAATCAATTCTGTTCTTAGGCTTCCTAAACGCATAACTCTAATTATATAACTAACATAACTTATAAAAAACCTCACATTTAACAACTTTGTGGATTTGTAAATTGTGCGTTAATCACTGTTGTATTCTTCAATGATCACATCCTCCTCTTCCTTGACACAATTTGTTGTGTGCTGTGGCATATTGGCTGGTCGGAACTCGTCATAGCTTTCCTGTACATCTTCGATGTCCTCCACATTTTCAATTTTCAGATGACCTTCATGTTCTGTCAGGGCCTCCAATTTGAACCTGATCATGCACACAGACGAGAAACTAATGGAAAAACAATTACATGGCGCCAAAATAGACATTAAATGATGATAATGTATTTCCTGAAACAAATACCAGAAAAGTATATTTACTCAAATACAGAGATTATCTGGTACTCTCTGTATTTGAGACCTTTCGATGGAGGTGTTTATCTGGAGTTTATCTATATAATTTGAATAGGCTGGGTGGAGCTAACTGATCTATCTATCCATCTATTTATCTGTTCATCCATCCATCTATACATATTTTATCAAGTTTGCTTTGAAGACAGCAGTCATGCTATCCATCCATTCCTCCATCCATTCTCTGCCGCTTATCCGAGGTCAGGTCGTGGGGGCAGCAGCTTCAGTAGGGAAGCCCAGACTTCGCTCTCCCCAGCCACTTCTAGCTTTTCCTGGTGGATCCTGGGGCGTTCCCAGGTCAGCTGGGTGACATACAGTCCCTGACAAAAGTCTTGTCGCTTATCCAAGTTGTAGGAACACCAAATAATAACTTGACTTGTAGTTGTTCTATTGGAATCAGAATTGGTTTATATGAAAGGCAAAACACTCTAGATTATGCTTATTATACCAAAATTAATTTTTTTATCTTTCATTGAGTTTTATTATTTAATTAGGACAGAAAGGTCAGATTTTGCTTGTCGCATACAAAAATAATGTAGAAATTATACATATATTTCAGTTTGAATACACAAATATGCTACAATAACATCAGAACATAAAGTCATGATGTCTTAGAAAAATAATTAATATTGTGTATGGCTCCTGTGAGCTTGGAGAACTGCATCGATACGTCTCGGCAATGACTCAATTAACTTATTGATGAAGTCATCTGGAATGGCAAAGAAAGCAGTCAAACAGAAAGCATCAAGATTCTTTGGTTTCATCTTCCAAGCCTCCTTCATTTTACCCCAGACATGTTCAATAACGTTCATGTCTGGTGACTGGGCTGGCTAATCCTGGAGAACCTTTACCTTCTTTGCTTTCAGGAACTTTGATGTGGAGGATGAAGTATGAGAAGGAGCACCATGCTGCTGCAGAATTTGCCCTCTCTTGCGATTTGGGATGTAATGGGCAGCAAGAATTTCTTGATACTTCAGGCTGTGTTGATGTTGCAATCCACTAACCCCAAACCATGCTTTTTCCTCTACCAAACTTGACTGTTTTCTGGGTGAATCTTGGGTCCATGCGGGTTCCATCAGGTCTTCTGAAGTATTTGCGGTGATTAGGAAGCAATTCAATGGACGATGGATGAAAGGGTTTCTTCAGCCGTCATCTGTACTTCTTTGAAGGTGTCGGACGTTTCGCTTCTTATCCAAGATGCTTCTTCAGCTAACTAAAGTCTTTCTGGTAGTTTCGGCCCTATATATATCCCAACTATCCAGACGTGGCGGTGCCGGACTCTGCAATGATTGGTCCCTGCGCTCAGGTTGGGGAAGGACTACTCCCTGCGGCTCCACTGATTACTTCTATTGTCCTCCCTGAGTATGAAGTCTACGACTGGCCTGATTGCCCCATTTGCTCTAGTATCACCTCATCAGAATAACAGAGCCTATGTTGCCTAAGCAGTCTGTTGTACGAACGATCCACATTGAACCTCACCCCACCATGGCGGTTTAGTGAAGGATTTTTCAGTTTTATGAAAATAGCTTCTTTTACTCCCCTTTCAAACCCTCTATGTTCTTTCGTTAAGATTTTAACCTCATTGTCGTCAAATGAGTGGTTGCTATGGACGATTCATCAGAAAAATCATGGTTTGGGGTTACATCCAGTAAGGGGTTGTGCGAGAGATCTGCAGAGTGGCTGGCCTAAATGACAGCACAGAGGCACTCGTCTTGTCTGCTCAAGAGCAGGTCCTGAGCACCAGAGCCATAGAGGCACGGATATACCACACCAGGCAAGACCCAATATGTAGGCTGTGCAAAGTGGCACCTGAGACAATCCAACACATAACTGCAGCATGTAAGAGGCTGGCAGGGAAAGCCTACATGGAGTGCCATAACCAGGTGGCTGGCATAGTCTACCGAAACATCTGTGCGGAGTATGGACTGGAAACCCCAAGGTCAAAATGGGAAACACCTCCCAAGGTGGTAGAGAATGACCGAGCAAAGATCCTGTGGGACTTCCAGATACAAACTGACAAGATGGTAATGGCCAACCAACCAGATATTGTGGTCATAGATAAAGGGCAGAGGAAAGCTGTCTTGGTGGATGTAGCGGTCCCGAAACTAGACGAGTGGTTGCAACAGATGCCGGGAACAACATCGAATATCACGGTCAATAAAAGCGCAATGCTGGGAACAGCACAGATATTGCGCAGAGCCCTCAAGCTTCCTGGTCTCTAGTAGATGACCCAACCTAAAAATACTTTCAACATTTAGCTTGAAGCAGATTTATGCCTATTTTCAGCATAATGTCCCTGATCCATTGGTAAAAAGGACACTTTGATCATCTCCTCTTTCATCTATGACTGCTTCAGACAACAACGATTGTGCAGAAAAGTGCTTGAGATTGAATGACTGACTGTCTTTGTCTTTTGTGTCTTATTTGTTATTTCGTGGCTGCCTTTATAGCAGCATATTATTTCTGCTTATTCATTTTCCTTTTCTCTTCCTTTCATAACTTTGCTGCTGTTAATTACAAATTTCTCCACTGCAAGACTAATAAAGGCAAATCCAATCTCATAAACGTGTACACCTCAAACAGGCAATAGATGGTATAGAAAAGGAATCGTACCTCAGAGAGAACTTCTTCAGTGGCATGTGCCCCACTTGCTGGATAAATGTGATCTCGGCTGAAAAATATAAAATATGTTATGTGACACTGACAAGGTTCACACACAATTACAAAGCAAAAAAATAAGCAGTTGTATTAATTTTGCATTTTCTGATTCAGCAGAAACTTGTGTCAGTACACTGGACAGAAACCCCATATCCCCCACCCCTTTATCAAAATCGATTTGAAATAACAAATTGGCCTTTGGGAGAACATCACGTGACCAAACCTTGATTTTTTTTTTACCCATGCCACGATAAGCAGGACAAATGATTGTTTGAAGCCAAATTTGTGCAAAACAACATAAAAAAAGAGCTTGTGAGCAGAAATGTTAAATACAAATACATTCCAGCGTTTATACGGTACAAATATGATACATTTAAACAGAGCATATGGCCATACTACACTGAGAATGCCCAATCATGTCCGATCTCAGAAGCAAAGTAGAGTTGGGCCTTGTTGGTATTTGGATTGAAGACCAGCTGGGAATACCAGTTGGAATGCACCAAGTGGTGAGGATTCCAACTTCATAGTGCACAGGTCGTGTGTTGAAAATCCGCTCCGGCCTCCCTGTGTGGAGTTTGCATGTTTTTCCCAGGCCTGTGTGGGTTTGAGACACTCTGTCGTCCAAGAAAGACAGTCAGTGAGACAAGATGCCGATTTTCTCCTGGACGCCTGGTTCTCCTGGTGACTTGTTTTGGCTATGTTTCACCAGCAATAGGCCCCAGGGACGACCCTGGGTGCACCGATTACGGGTAACATCCGACTTACGACCAAACAGTCGTAAGTCAAAATGGTCGTAAGTCGAAATCCATTCAAAATGTTTAATAGAGACTCGGAGGCTAAATGACTCGCAGACACCCCCCTCTAGTGCCATCACACGGTCGATTGTTGTGCGAGAGTGAGATGCTGGCTGGCCAAAATTATTGTATGCGTTGCCGGCCAGCTAGCGCGTTCTCTCTTTACATCTGTCCCAAACCCAGCAGCAGTCTCAGTGGTGAGGACGAGGCTGCTGGCGGATGTTTCTCTGCATGAAAGAACCAAACTTAAACCGGATCACATCTGCCAATTATTAGAAATCTGCCTTAATACTACGTATTTTCAATTTCGGGAAAAATTTTATAAACAAATTCATGGTTGTGCTATGGGCTCACCAGTTTCACCCATAGTGGCTAATCTTTACATGGAAGAGATGGAGAAACAGGCCCTCACATCCTTCCCAGGGACAAAACCTAGACACTGGTTTAGATACGTGGACGATACTTTTGTCATAATTAAGAAACAAGAAATTCAATCCTTCACAGATCACCTCAACTCTGTAGACTTCAACATTAAATTTACTTATGAGGACATTCAAGAGAACCAACTAGCCTTCTTGGATTGTAAAGTAATTATAAAAGAGGACAGAGCGCTAAAAACAGAAGTCTTTAGGAAGGCTACGCACACTGACCAATACTTACTTTTTGACTCTAACCACCCTTTACAACATAAACTAGGAGTTATCAGAACCCTCCAGCATAGGGCTAAACTAATACCAACTAGCACTGAAGGTAGAGAAAAGGAGTCTAAACATATCAGGAGAGCACTCACTAACTGTGGGTACCCTCAGTGGTCATTTAACAAATGTCAGAAAGAAAGAATAGGGAATGAAACCAATAATTATCAAGATACAAAAAGGAGAGGAGTAGCAGTACCGTACATTGCAGGAGTTTCTGAAAAATTACAAAGAGTCCTTTGGCAACATAAAATTCCTACTTATTTCAAACCGATAAACACGTTAAGGCAAAAATTAGTGCATCCAAAAGATAGGCTACCAAATGAAAAACAAAGTAATGTAGTTTATTCCATACATTGTAAGAATGAAAATTGTAAAGAGCAGTACATTGGGGAGACTCAACAAATTCTCAAAAAAAGACTTTATCAACATCGCAGGGATAATATAAGTGGACCTCAATCGGCAGTACATTTGCACCTAAAAGCTAGCAACCACTCATTTGATGACAATGAGGTTAAAATCTTAGCGAAAGAACATAGATGGTTTGAAAGGGGGGTAAAAGAAGCGATTCTTATAAAACAACAAAATCCTTCATTAAACCGGTCTGGTGGGGTGAGGTTCAATTTGGATCGTTCATACAATAGCCTGCTTAGGCAAAACAGGTTAGGCAACTTTCGTAATGCTGATGAGGGTCGTTATGCTGATGAGGTGATACCGGTGGGAGTGGGGGTAATAGGCCAGTCGTTAGTCAGGAATGTAGGAACAATCAGTGGGGCCACAGGGAGGGGTCCTCTGCCCCCCCCCCCCCCCCCCAACCTGAGAGTAGGGACCTATCATAGCTGTGTCCGGCGCCACCATGTCTGGACATTAGGGATATATAAATAGGGCCGATACGAACAGTCAGACTTTAGTTCGCTGACGAAGCCTCTTGGATAGGAGGCGAAACGTCCGAAACCTTCACTTTTGTACAGATGACGGCTGAAGAAACCTTCTCATCGAAAGAGTCCTTTGGCAACACAAAATTCCTACTTATTTCAAACCGATAAACACGTTAAGGCAAAAATTAGTGCATCCAAAAGATAGGCTACCAAATGAAAAACAAAGTAATGTAGTTTATTCCATACATTGTAAGAATGAAAATTGTAAAGAGCAGTACATTGGGGGGACTCAACAAATTCTCAAAAAAAGACTTTATCAACATCGCAGGGATAATACAAGTGGGCCTCAATCGGCAGTACATTTGCACCTAAAAGCTAGCAACCACTCATTTGACGACAATGAGGTTAAAATCTTAGCGAACGAACATAGATGGTTTGAAAGGGGGGTAAAAGAAGCGATTCTTATAAAACAACAACATCCTTCATTAAACCGGTCTGGTGGGGTGAGGTTCAATTTGGATCGTTCATACAATAGCCTGCTTAGGCAAAACAGGTTAGGCAACATTCGTAATGCTGATGAGGTGATACCGGTGGGTGTGGGGGAAATGGGCCAGTCGTTAGTCAGGAACGTAGGAACAATCAGTGGGGTCACAGGGAGTGGTCCTCTGCTCCCCCCAACCTGAGAGTAGGCACCTATCATAGCTGTGTCCGGCGCCGCCATGGCTGGACATTAGGGATATATAAATAGGGCCGATATGACCAGTCAGACTTTAGTTCGCTGACGAAGCCTCTTGGATAGGAGGCAAAACGTCCAAAACCTTCAAATTTGTACAGATGACGGCTGAAGAAACCTTCTCATCAATGGACCACTCCTGTACGACTGAGAGCTTACACAGGTGTCAATTAAGAGGTTTTTAATCAGCAAAATTGATGAGGAATCTCCAAAGAAGCAAAGAGAAGCCACACCAGAGGTTAAGTTACCAACAGTCCTTATGGAAGGTGACTCTCCTTCCATAAGCCATCAACGACCATCAAAAAGGTAAATAAAACTTTATTTTACAGCACAGCTTATTTCTTAATTACAGTCCTCGTGTAATGTGCCAGTCTTTCCAAACAGCAATTCCCTCTGACCTTCAACCATCAACACCATTCCATCAAGCCATCAATGACCATCATAAAGGTAAATAAAATAACTTTATTTTATAGCAGTTTATTTCTTTAATTACAGTCCTTATGGAATGTGACTCTCTTTCCAAACAGCAATTCCTTTTGACTTCGGACCTCCAACACCATTCCATCAAGCCATCAATGACCATCACAAATGTAAATAAAGTGACTTTATTATACAGTGCAGTGTATTTCTTTCATTACAATACAATAGCACATTTATTATACATAGAATAAGGTATGTTGTGTGTAGTTTTAAGGCTTATTTAGTTGAAAGGTATATTTTATGGAAACCTCAGAACGGATTATTCCCATTTTAATGGTTTCCTATGGGAATTGTTTTTTGTGATACACACTTTTTGGCTTACACACTCTGTCTGGGAACCAATTAAGTTTGTAAGCTGAGGTATCACTGTATATGTATATAGTAAAGTCTGGTTATATCGATATTCTCGGGAGTTAGAAAAAATGTCGATATAACTGTACTGTCGATATATCCGTCCTGCACCGAACTGCATTAAAGGGGGGGGGGGGCGCAACACGTAAACGGGGTACCTTTGATATGGCATGTCATTTTATCATTGGGTTCATGGATTGCGCATCTAACATGCTTTTTGTACAGTAGTGAAGTGAAAAATAAATCTGTGCATAAAATAAAAACGTCTTTACACTTTTTTAATGACTATTTCCTTTCAAAAATGCCACCAATGCAAAATCCTCACGTTCTATTCACACGAAACCACGAAAAAAACAGTGATTGTTGCAAGCGATAAAGATATCTGAATGCTCCACAATTAAATACAGTACATGCATGAAAAACAAAAACTGCAACTTACGTTGATGAAGTATGTTTGGTCTGAGAAGCGTGTTGCGCCCAAAAGCCGCCATTAGATGGCATCCAACATCCAAGCAACATATCAGAAATCCGTTTTGTGGCTTTTTTTGGGGGGTGAGAGATGTTCCCCCAATGTTGCCTCAAAATGGCACATGCAATTCTTTAATCGATTGCAAACATGTATGCCATTGTTGTCGCCATTGTTGAAGACGGTAGAAAATGTTGTCTGCTACACACGAGCCGGCGTCTGAAAATGAATATGGCGTCTGCTACACGGCCGTGAGCTGGTCACGTAACAAACAAATGTCACCAAGTCACGTGACCAAGTCGACCAATGGCGCGACCGATACAGCGCAGCGACCGATACAGATTTCGATAATGGTGGTACTGTGTAGAAACCCTTAAGCAAATATCGATTCACAGTAAGTATCTTTTGTATCGATATTAACATAGCAAAATGGCTGGCGGGAGATGAAAAAGAGCACCGTAGTAACCGGATTATCGTACAAACCACGAATCGTACTAAACGGAACTAATTATACATAAAAAACTAGAAATGTGCACGGGAAATGATGAAAATAGTGTCGTAATAAGCAGTATTATGAATATAAACGATATCGATATAACGAGACTTTACTGTGTATATATATATATATATATATATATATATATATACAGTAAAGTCTTGTTATATCGATATTCAAGGGAGTCCGAAAAAATATCGATATAACCGGGACTATCGATATATCCGACCCTGTTTGCATGTAATTTTCTCAGTGCGTGCATAGAAATAGTATCGATATAACCGGGACTATCGATATATCCGATATCGATATAACGAGACTTTACTGTGTATATATATATATATATATATATATATATATATATATATATATCTCCCTACTGTCCAGGAGTGGCGGTGCCAGACCTCTGACTTATGATAGGTCGCTGCTCTAAGGTCGGAGGGAAACAGAGGACTATTCCCTGAGGCTACACTGCTGATTACTTCTATTGTCCCAATTGATTATGGTCCATGACTGGCCTGATTGCCCCATTCGCACTGGTATGACCGCATAAGCATGACTAAGCCTATGGCCACAACTAGTGGCACCAGCAAAAACATCAATGCCACCCCCAACCTCCACGCCCTTGGAGCAAGCGTCATCGTCATATATATATATATATATATATATATATATATATATATATATATATATATATATATATATATATATGACAGTTACAGCATGTATGTGTGTGTGTGTGTGTGTGTGTGTGTGTGTGTGTGTGTGTGTGTGTGTGTGTGTGTGTGTGTGTGTGTGTGTCCCTCACCTTTGTTCATCAAGGGGTTAGTGACTTTGGTCAGATATGGTAGCAACTCCGTCTGGAGGCTGATCGGTGCCATACAGAAATGGCGAAACAGGAACCGAGCAGCCAGGCAGTTTTCACAATGCTAAAAAGAACAACATTAGAGTAATTACGTACAGTTACAGCAAAGTCTAATTGCATTTCTTCCATCTATTTTGCAATCTGCTTTCACAAGGACCCTGGCATGTGCTGGAGTCAAGCCCAGCTGTCTTGGGGCAGTAGGTGGGACACACACTGAACACAATCACAAAGCACACAGAGACAAACAACCATCCACACTCACACCTAGAGACAATTTAAAGTGTTCCATTGACATGCCAAGCGTGTGTTTGGAGGGTGGGAGGAATCCGTAGAAAACCATCAGAGGCGCGAGGAGAACATGGAAACTCTACACAGTGAGGCCAGAGCCGGAATTGAACCCTGCATCTCTGCACTGTGAGACTTATGCGCTAACAACAGGAAAATCCAAACAGTAATGCAGCAATAAATTAATAAATAAAATAAAACTCAGAACATTTTTTGATTTGCGCATTGGAACAAAGTCAAATTATAATGTTTTTAATTAATGGATCGTGATAGTGACCCTAGTGTTTTTATACACATCCGTAAAAATCCTATCGAAATTTTTTCAGCCGTCATCTGTACAAAAGTGAAGGTTTCGAACGTTTCGCCTCCTATCCAAGAGGCTTCGTCAGCGAACTAAAGTCTGACTGGTCGTATCGGCCCTATTTATATATCCCTAATGTCCAGACATGGTGGCGCCGGACACAGCTATGATAGGTCCCTACTCTCAGGTTGGGGGGGCAGAGGACCCCTCCCTGTGGCCCCACTGATTGTTCCTATATTCCTGACTAACGACTGGCCTATTACCCCCACTCCCACCGGTATCACCTCATCAGCATAACGACCCTCATCAGCATTACGAAAGTTGCCTAACCTGTTTTGCCTAAGCAGGCTATTGTAAGAGCGATCCAAATTGAACCTCACCCCACCAGACCGGTTTAATGAAGGATTTTGTTGTTTTATAAGAATCGCTTCTTTTACCCCCCCTTTCAAACCATCTATGTTCTTTCGCTAAGATTTTAACCTCATTGTCGTCAAATGAGTGGTTGCTAGCTTTTAGGTGCAAATGTACTGCCGATTGAGGTCCACTTATACTATCCCTGCGATGTTGATAAAGTCTTTTTTTGAGAATTTGTTGAGTCTCCCCAATGTACTGCTCTTTACAATTTTCATTCTTACAATGTATGGAATAAACTACATTACTTTGTTTTTCATTTGGTAGCCTATCTTTTGGATGAACTAATTTTTGCCTTAACGTGTTTATCGGTTTGAAATAAGTGGGAATTTTATGTTGCCAAAGGACTCTTTGTAATTTTTCAGAAACTCCTGCAATGTACGGTACTGCTACTCCTCTCCTTTTTGTATCTTGAGAATTATTGGTTTCATTCCCTATTCTTTCTTTCTGACATTTGTTGAATGACCACTGAGGGTACCCACAGTTAGTGAGTGATCTCCTGATATGTTTTGACTCCTTTTCTCTACCTTCAGTGCTAGTTGGTATTAGTTTAGCCCTATGCTGGAGGGTTCTGATAACTCCTAGTTTATGTTGTAAAGGGTGGTTAGAGTCAAAAAGTAAGTATTGGTCAGTGTGCGTAGCCTTCCTAAAGACTTCTGTTTTTAGCGCTCTGTCCTGTTTTATAATTACTTTACAATCCAAGAAGGCTAGTTGGTTCTCTTTAATGTCCTCACGAGTAAATTTAATGTTGATGTCTACAGAGTTGAGGTGATCTGTGAAGGATTGAATTTCTTGTTTCTTAATTCAAAAGTATCGTCCACATATCTAAACCAGTGTCTAGGTTTTGTCCCTGGTAAGGATGTGAGAGCCTGTTTCTCCATCTCTTCCATTTAAAGATTAGCCACTATGGGTGAAACTGATGAGCCCATAGCACAACCATGAATTTGTTTATAAAATTTTTCCCGAAATTGAAAATACGTAGTATTAAGGCAGATTTTCAATAATTGGCAGATGTGATCCGGTTTAAGTTTGGTTCTTTCATGCAGAGAAACGTCCGCCAGCAGTCTCGTCATCATCACTGAGACTGCCGCTGGTGTTGGGACAGATGTAAAGAGAGAAGTCACATCGTATGATGCTAAAGTTTCCTCAGGTTCCAATATGAGGTCTTTGATCCTCTGTACAAACCCTGTGGTGTTCTCTACGTGATATTCTGTGTTACCAACCAACGGAGCTAAGATAGTTTTTAAATATTTGGTTACATTGTATGTAGAGGAGTCAATGCTACAAACAATGGGTCTGAGGGGGAACCCTTCTTTATGTATTTTTGGCAGGCCATAGATACATGGCGTGGCCTCTCCCGGGTATAATCTAAAATAGATCTGTTTGTCTATATGTTTTCCTTTCTCTAACTTTTGGAGACAGTCTATCATTTCTTTCTTGTATCTATTGGAAGGGTCCCTTTTTAGTTGCTCATAAGTGTTAGAATCACTGATTGACCTATTTATTTTGTCTTCATAATCCAATGTGTTGAGACGCACTGTGCATCTGCCCTTGTCCGCTGGCAAAATAGTAATATTTTGGTCTTTTTGTAGAGTAGTTAACGCCTTTCTCTCTTCTACTGTTATGTTGGATGGAGGTAGTTTGGCACTACTGAGAAGGGCTGATATTTTAATGCGTAGATCATCTGCCTGTGCATACGAAAGTTTGTTATTTTTAATAGCAGATTCAGTAGCTGTTATTTAATCTATTGTAGGTATAGTTTTAGGAGTCACTGAGAAATTTAAACCTTTGGTAAGTACCGCCTTTTCTGTCTCTGAGAGATCTCTGTCTGACAAATTTTTGATCCGATTCTCCCTTGCAAACTGTTCATTCCTAATTTTCCTAAAAATCCCTGTTTACCAGTAGCTGAGATTGTTTCAGTAAAAGTAATTTTTGAAATTTACCCTTTTGTCTTTCTTTGGTTTTGCTGTGGTGCCTCATATAACCGGATTTAGTAAATTCACACACTTCCTGATAGATTTTGTGGGAAAGTTTAGTTTGTAATCGCTGATAATAAGTTTCTATTTCTGACTGTTTGTTTTTTATCTCTATGTTAAGTCTCATAATTCGCAAATTTAGAATTTTCTTAGTATAATTTTGTTGCATTTTATCGGCTAAGTATCCGGGTTCCAGAGGTGCTTGCTTCAAGCATTTAGGAATTAACCGGCTCTGTCTACATCTAAGATTGAATCTGAGGTGGTTCTTTAATCAGAATCAGAATCATCTTTATTGCCAAGTATGTAGGACACACAAGGAATTTGTTTCCGGTAGAACACGCTGCACTAGTATCGTTGTCAAAAAAACTGCTAAGTGGCACTATACAGTTCCATTTTGGCTACTGTTGAAAGAGTTCAAAGAGTTAATGGCTTGGGGGAAGAAGCTGTTTAAATGTCTGCTGGATTTGGTGCGCATGGATCGGTAGCGCCTGCCTGAGGGGAGTAGCTGGAAAAGGTGGTGGGCAGGGTGCGGAGGGTCCAGTAAGATTTTCCGCGCCCTAGTTTGGATTCTTGCAGTGTGCAAGTCCTCGAGAGTGGGTAGGGCGGTGCCAATGATTTTTTCCGCCGTCCTAACTGTCCGTTGAAGTCGGATTTTGTCCATTTTTGTGGCGGCCCCGAACCAAACGGTGATGGAAGAACACAGGATGGATTCGATGACAGCCGTGTAGAAATGTTGCAGCACCTCCTGTGGCAGGCCATGCTTCTTTAGCAGCCTCAGGAAGTACATTCTCTGTTGGGCCTTTTTCAGGATAGAGTTGGTGTTGACCTCCCACTTCATGTCCTGGGAGACTGTGATTCCCAGGAACTTGAAGGTCTCAACGGTTGACACCAGGCAGTTGGATAGTGTGAGGGGTAGCTGTGGTGATGGATGTTTCCTGAAGTCCACCATCATCTCAACTGTCTTGAGTGTGTTCAGCTCCAGGTTGTGACGGCTGCACCAGAGCTCCAGCTGCTCCACTTGTTGTCGGTACGCAGACTCGTCGCCGTCTTTGATGAGACCGATGACCGTGGTATCGTCTGCGAACTTTATGAATTTGACAGCTGGGTGCGTTGAGGTGCAGTCGTTCGTGTAGAGAGAGAAGAGCAATGGAGAGAGGACGCATCCCTGCGGGGCTCCAGTGCTCGTGGTTCGTGTCGTGGATGATATATTTCCCAGTCTGACCTGTTGTGTCCGTCCTGTCAGGAAGCTGAGGGTCCACTGGCAGATCGTGGGGGACACACCAAGCTGGAGAAGTTTGGGGATGAGGAGTTCTGGGATGATGGTATTGAACGCAGAGCTGTAGTCCACAAACAGGATCCTTGCGTAGGTTCCTGTGTTGTCAAGGTGGTCGAGGATGTGGTGCAGTCCGATGTTGACTGCATCCTCCACAGACCTGTTTGCCCGGTAGGCAAACTGAAGAGGATCTAGCAGAGGTCCGGTGATGTTCTTTAGGTGGTTCAGTACGAGGCGTTCAAAGGACTTCATGACCACAGACGTCAGAGCGACAGGTCTATAGTCGTTCAATCCCGAGGGTGCTGGTTTCTTTGGAACTGGGACGATAGTAGACTGTTTGAAGCAGGATGGGACTTCACACTGCTCCAGGGATCTGTTGAAGATTTGTGTGAAGACCGGAGCCAGCTGGTCAGCGCAGACTCTCAGGCAGGAGGGGGACACTCTGTCAGGTCCTGCAGCTTTCTTGATCTTTTGCTGCTTGAAGAGCCGTCTAACGTCCAGTTCGTGGATCTGTAGGGCAGAGGGCGGAGATACGGTAGTTTCTGGTAATGGTGGGCAGACCGGGGAAATGGTGGTGTCCTTTTCAAATCGGCAAAAGTATGTATTTAACTCATCAGCCATACCATTGTTGTACACTGCTTGGGGGGAAGGTAAACGATAATTTGTTATTGCTTTCAGGCCATTCCACACCGATGCAGAGTCGTTAGCGGAGAACTGTTTGTTAAGCCTCTCCGCATAACTTTTCTTTGCGATGTTAATTTCCTTCGTCAGCCTGTTTCGGGCGAGTTTGTAAACTGCTCGATCGCCGCTTTTAAATGCGGATTCTTTCTCTTTCCTAAGCTGCCTGAGTTTGGGAGTGAACCATGGCTTGTTGTTGTTGAATGAGCGGAAGGACTTTGTTGGTACACACATGTCAGCTAATTTAAAGGTGGCCTTTTCTAAGGATGTCTCTCCCAAAGTTGGCAGCAATACGTCTGATCAGACGTATTACAGACGTAAACATCCTATGTTATTTCATGTTTAGTTTAGCCTATATGGATGTATGTAGCTTGTTAGTTAACTTGTTGCTTATGTAGGGTGTAACTAGAGATTTTCTTCAAGTCTAATGTTCTCCCAACCCCCTTTCCGTTGTTTAGAGGCTTGGTCGAGATGATGTCATCACTGCTGTGTGAGTAAAACTAGTTTGAAGGGGCGAGCTTTGCGCTCTTGGCTACCCGCCCCGACTAGATATGTTCTTCTATTGTTTTACGAGAATAAAGTAGTCTTTTCTGTTCAACATCTATCGTCCCCGCTGGTATTTCATCATAAAACTCAGTTGAACTCCGAACCAGAAGAGATACAGGAATTAGATTCCAACATAAATTGGTGCCAGAAACCCGCGCCAACAGTACGGTCCGGAGCGGTTGGGGGGTGCCCACCTGCGTGCTTCTGTTGACGAGAGACAAAGGCTTCCTGCTTTTGGTGGCATCTGTTTGTGGGTTGCCCACAAGAGACGAAGGTGTCGTTCCTTCGGTGATGCCTGCTTTTTGACTGAAAACAAGAGCCGAAAAGTTGCTGACATTCGGCGTGGTGGATCTCCTCTTCATCCTGACCTGACCGCGCGGTTGAGTTCACGAGTTTTTTAAGGTGGGTGACGCGCCAGCACGCAGCCAATGTAATTGAATGTATTGTGGGATTCTTTGTGGCCAGGAGTATTCTATTCACGGTTAATCCACGTATCTACAGCTAGTAATTCGAATTTTTGGTTGGGTCACGGCGGACCACCTTAAATCGAGCCAACGTGCAAAAAAAAATGTGTGCGTGTGACTGATCTACGCCATTACCGGTCAAAATAGCGTCTGCGAAAAGAAATATAAGACCGGAATCTTCCAGTGAGAGATTCTTCACGAGGGGTGAACTCCTAGAATTTACTTTTGCGCGAGGACTGGGAAGGAAAAATAAAAAATTGAAAAATTTATTAATTTTGACCCAGGGGATTATGTGTTCTTTTTTGTTTAAATGCAGCTGCAGTTGCTCGTGGATTCTCCATGATATTAATACATTCATTTTGACTGATTTGTGCTGAATGGTGAGCTACAAAAGTTTCTTTGTCTGAGAGAAAGATCTTGAACAAAGGGGGTTGGGCGTGGGGCCATTTGAGCTGTTTGTGAGAGTGTGTGAGTGCGTGCGCGTGTGTGTGTATGTGCATTCATTGTGTGTGTATGTGAGCGTGTCTCTTGATTGGAGACGTTGACACAGCGGGAGTCTGCTTTGCGTTTGAGTTCACACAGCGGGTGTGTGCCTTGCTGGGACTTAAGGCAACAGCAGAAATTCTTAGTGAACTGTGGTGAATTGAAATGATGGGTGCAATCTTTTTCTAAGAAAACCCCAATCCACCAGGATACGAAATTCATAAAAAAGTGGGGAAGATGTAAAACATTTTCAGAGGACGCTTTGAAAATGTTTTCAAAAAACCCCAGCTGTATTCCTGAATCTGCTGATTAGGATTCCATATATGTTAACCAATTTAAGCAAACTGGGAAAAATGAAAAAGCTATGTCTTCAAAGATGGCCGCTGATAAAGAAATTCCTCCCTTACAAGGACAAAGGAGCACATGGTCTTGAAATCGCCATTACTAGGACAGACATAAAACTAACCACTGCAGGAAGAATGGTGGGATGTTGGCTGGGGGGTTTGAGCTTGGGGTCAGAGGTCAGGGGGGATCTGCGTGCGGGGTCCTCCACCACTCCCTCTAACGACTGCCCTTTCTGTCCCCCGCTTCAAAGGACTTCATGACCACAGACGTCAGAGCGACAGGTCTATAGTCGTTCAATCCCGAGGGTGCTGGTTTCTTTGGAACTGGGACGATAGTAGACTGTTTGAAGCAGGATGGGACTTCACACTGCTCCAGGGATCTGTTGAAGATTTGTGTGAAGACCGGAGCCAGCTGGTCAGCGCAGACTCTCAGGCAGGAGGGGGACACTCTGTCAGGTCCTGCAGCTTTCTTGATCTTTTGCTGCTTGAAGAGCCGTCTAACGTCCAGTTCGTGGATCTGTAGGGCAGAGGGCGGAGATACGGTAGTTTCTGGTAATGGTGGGCAGACCGGGGAAATGGTGGTGTCCTTTTCAAATCGGCAAAAGTATGTATTTAACTCATCAGCCATACCATTGTTGTACACTGCTTGGGGGGAAGGTAAACGATAATTTGTTATTGCTTACAGGCCATTCCACACCGATGCAGAGTCGTTAGCGGAGAACTGTTTGTTAAGCCTCTCCGCATAACTTTTCTTTGCGATGTTAATTTCCTTCGTCAGCCTGTTTCAGGCGAGTTTGTAAACTGCTCGATCGCCGCTTTTAAATGCGGATTCTTTCTCTTTCCTAAGCTGCCTGAGTTTGGGAGTGAACCATGGCTTGTTGTTGTTGAATGAGCGGAAGGACTTTGTTGGTACACACATGCCAGCTAATTTAAAGGTGGCCTTTTCTAAAGATGTCTCTCCCAAAGTTGGCAGCAATACGTCTGATCAGACGTATTACAGACGTAAACATCCTATGTTATTTCATGTTTAGTTTAGCCTATATGGATGTATGTAGCTTATTAGTTAACTTGTTGCTTATGTAGGGTGTAACTAGAGATTTTCTTCAAGTCTAATGTTCTCCCAACCCCCTTTCCGTTGTTTAGAGGCTTGGTCGAGATGATGTCATCACTGCTGTGTGAGTAAAACTAGTTTGAAGGGGCGAACTTTGCGCTCTTGGCTACCCGCCCCGACTAGATATGTTCTTCTATTGTTTTACGAGAATAAAGTAGTCTTTTCTGTTCAACATCTATCGTCCCCGCTGGTATTTCATCATAAAACTCAGTTGAACTCCGAACCAGAAGAGATACAGGAATTAGATTCCAACATAAATTGGTGCCAGAAACCCGCGCCAACAGTACGGTCCGGAGCGGTTGGGGGGTGCCCACCTGCGTGCTTCTGTTGACGAGAGACAAAGGCTTCCTGCTTTTGGTGGCATCTGTTTGTGGGTTGCCCACAAGAGACGAAGGTGTCGTTCCTTCGGTGATGCCTGCTTTTTGACTGAAAACAAGAGCCGAAAAGTTGCTGACATTCGGTGTGGTGGATCTCCTCTTCATCCTGACCTGACCGCGCTGTTGAGTTCACGAGTTTTTTAAGGTGGGTGACGCGCCAGCACGCAGCCAATGTAATTGAATGTATTGTGGGATTCTTTGTGGCCAGGAGTATTCTATTCACGGTTAATCCACGTATCTACAGCTAGTAATTCGAATTTTTGGTTGGGTCACGGCGGACCACCTTAAATCGAGTCAACGTGCAAAAAAAAATGTGTGCGTGTGACTGATCTACGCCATTACCGGTCAAAATAGCGTCTGCGAAAAGAAATATAAGACCGGAATCTTCCAGTGAGAGATTCTTCACGAGGGGTGAACTCCTAGAATTTACTTTTGCGCGAGGACTGGGAAGGAAAAATAAAAAATTGAAAAATTTATTAATTTTGACCCAGGGGATTATGTGTTCTTTTTTGTTTAAATGCAGCTGCAGTTGCTCGTGGATTCTCCATGATATTAATACATTCCTTTTGACTGATTTGTGCTGAATGGTGAGCTACAAAATTTTCTTTGTCTGAGAGAAAGATCTTGAACAAAGGGGGTTGGGCGTGGGGCCATTTGAGCTGTTTGTGAGAGTGTGTGAGTGCGTGCGCGTGTGTGTGTATGTGCATTCATTGTGTGTGTATGTGAGCGCGTCTCTTGATTGGAGACGTTGACACAGCGGGAGTCTTCTTTGCGTTTGAGTTCACACAGCGGGTGTGTGCCTTGCTGGGACTTAAGGCAACAGCAGAAATTGTTAGTGAACTGTGGTGAATTGAAATGATGGGTGCAATCTTTTTCTAAGAAAACCCCAATCCACCAGGATACGAAATTCATAAAAAAGTGGGGAAGATGTAAAACATTTTCAGAGGACGCTTTGAAAATGTTTTCAAAAAACCCCAGCTGTATTCCTGAATCTGCTGATTAGGATTCCGTATATGTTAACCAATTTAAGCAAACTGGGAAAAATGAAAAAGCTATGTCTTCAAAGATGGCCGCTGATAAAGAAATTCCTCCCTTACAAGGACAAAGGAGCACATGGTCTTGAAATCGCCATTACTAGGACAGACATAAAACTAACCACTGCAGGAAGAATGGTGGGATGTTGGCTGGGGGGTTTGAGCTTGGGGTCAGAGGCCAGGGGGGATCTGCGTGCGGGGTCCTCCACCACTCCCTCTAACGACTGCCCTTTCTGTCCCCCCCCTCCCTCCCACACTTGTTGCTGCTTGTGGAAGACCAGATGTGTTTTCAGGAAAGGAGCAGAGTGGAGCACACACGTCCCCTACTGGGGAGACTCAGTCATTACACAATTTTTTTCACAAGAAATGTCTTCATGTATTGCTGACTTTAAACATCCTGTGACTTCTCAAACTCTTTTGTACCTTGACGACATCTTACTTGCCTCACTGACTGAAGACGAAAACAGGACTGTAATAATTGCTTTGTTCCAAAATCTAGAAAGTACAGGTAACAAAGCTTCTTTGACTATGTTACAGTTTTGCCAAAAAGAAGTTGAAACCGATGTTGAAATTATTGCTGACGGTTCATTACCAAACACGTATTCAGCGCTAGCAGCAGAAATTCTTGCATTGACTGAAGCGTGTAAATGGGCGGAAGGAAAGACGGTGACGATTTCTACAGACAGCCAATATTGTGCCTTCAAAGAAATCCGATGCATTATCCGTTGCGAAAGCATTATGCAAACATATTATTCCAGAACATGGCCTGAATGTCTGTTTTTGGTTAGATTATATATGAAAATAACGGTCACTAATAACGGCTTAACGCTTTTTGAGATCTTGCATGACAGACCTTTCATCCTCCTATTATGGGAAGGTGTGCGTGCCCTGGCAAAGGAATAAATCAGATCCAGGTGCTTTGTTGGCAAAATTGTTGTGTGAAATGTTTACAACAAAAGAGGTCCACAGCATGGGTACTGCTGCAGTCCTCTTTGTTCCCTGCACAGGAACAGAGGCTGCGCCCCGGAGACGAGATGCTGATCAAGGCAATCAGGAGGAAGACCTGGTCTGCACCAAAGTGGGAGGGGCCATTCACCGTGCTGATCACAACGCGAACTGCCATCAAGGTGGAAGACAGATGGAGCCAAACTACTCACTAGCAATGGGTTTGGTCCACATCATCTTGCTGTACGGACTCGTGGGGGCAATCCAGATGACACACGTGGAACCTCACACTCCATCAGCCTGCGAAATTGCACTACTATATCCAACTTGCTATCGTAACCCACAATGTTGCAGGATGCATTGACTTTAGACTCTGTCCCGAGTTTTGTGAAAATCTCATTGGTTTTCCCGTAACTATATGCATGATGTCATCTGTGGCATCACCAGTGTGACATCACCCCTCCTGCATAAACCACACATCAGACTGTCAGCCTGGGTGACAGTCTGACAGACAAACACCTGACAAAACGGCCCAATGTTCAGGTGTCATGGACGCGTTATATCAACCGTTTGGAGGAGAAAAATATGACTGGAATCCGTTATCAAACACGTGGTATCGTTATGCTGCACTAATTGCTAAGCAAATTAGGAAAAGTAATTGTTTTGTATGCTCTTGTATGCCTCATTCTGTGACACAACGCGTGCATTCGAAAGTATTCAGAGATTGAATGGCTAGAGCTGCATATATGTTAATATCTTTGCATAGAGCTGATCAACATTTTCCAGTTCTTCGCAATGCTTCGAGAGGAGAGATTGTTCCAGGTTTAGATACCATTTTGGAAACTGAAAATCAGGTTATGACTGAGAGCGGGTTGCGACTACCAGTATGCGTTGCAATGTACAGTACGGGTCAAAATTTGGGTTTTATAGATGAGGATAGATGTTTATATATGCTACCGTTAAACACTAATGTCACTGTTTTGCCCGTATCTTCACATTTTTGGTGGTTATGCGGTTGGAAAGTATATTCTTTTATTCCTCCGCGAGCCTACGGTTTGTGCGCACCTGTTACTGTAACTGACCATACTTTCATCGTTACCAGTCACCCAGTGAAAAGAAGAGTATCGTTTAAGCCCCATGATTCGATCTGGGGAACTGGTGTTCCAGAAAAATTCAAACACCATAGCACGGGTAGTAAGGTAATGTTAGCTCTTTTTCCACAAATTGGAGTGGCTAAAAACATGCTACGAATTGAAACAATTGATTACAGATTTCAAGTGTTTGTCAATGCCAGATTGAAAGTGGATGAAATGCAGAACACCGAAATTGCAGCAATTAGACAAATGGTGCTGCAAAATTTAATGGTTTTGGACCTTTTGACAGCCCCACAAGGGGGCGTCTGTGCTATGGTGGGTGACACTTGTTGTACGTACATACCCAAAGAAGCAAATTCCATAAACATGACTAATGCTTTGTCTGTTATCAGGGATCTCAGGATTGCTATGACCAAAGATCGACGGCCTGATCACCCATGGAGCTTTGCAATGCTTTTCGGAGGCCCTTGGTATACGACTTTGCTTAGACTGTTTGTGCCTGTCGCAATCGTGATTGTACTTATTTTCTTAGTCATTGGTTGTATCATTCCATGCTTAAGAGCAACGCTAATTAATATGATAATTAATTTTCAGGTGAACTACGCAAAGGTTTTGTATCAACAAATGCGTGAAGGGCACCCTGTGTTGTAGCTTGGAATTGTAAACCATGGCCAGAGTGTGGTTGCTCCCACTAAAAACGGAGGGCCAAGAAGGAATTTTCCTTGACAATATTTTGATTGAATTGGATTATCTTTAAGATTCTCGCAAATGCATATCACAGCAGTAAAGTTATGACAGAGTTTTTTCGCCTTCTCCATGGTATAGAATGGCTCCCTATGCTGTTAGTTATGACGTGCATGCATGAAAACCGTTTTGGAAATGCATGTACTGAGTTTAAATGTGCAACAGGGGGGAATGATAAAGTGTTTTTATACACATCCGTAAACATCCTATGTTATTTCATATTTAGTTTACTCTACATGGATGTATGTAGCTTATTAGTTGACTCGTTGCTTATGTAGGGTGTAACTAGAGATGGTCTTCAAGTCTAATGTTCTCCCAACCCCCCTTTCCGTAGTTTAGAGGCTTGGTCGAGATGATGTCATCACTGTTGTGTGAGTAAAACTAGCTTGAAGGGCTTTGCGCTCTTGGCTTCCCGCTCCGACTAGATATGTTCTTCTATTGTTTTACGAGAATAAAGTCGTCTTTTCCGCTGGTATTTCATCATAAAACTCCGTTGAACTCCGAACCAGAAGAGATACAGGAATTAGATTCCAACAGATCAAAACACTGTTCATATAATTTGTTCTCATGAGAGCAACAGGTCAGGTAATCTATTTCGGCTACCTTTGGGACAGAGGCAAGGCAAACCCTAGAAAGGTCATAATGCAACGACAATAGCATCAAGATGTTGATAATTGTCTTCATAATTTTGGGGGGCTTCATGGAATAAATTGCAGTTTTGTCCATCCCTTTTCTGCTGCTTATCCAATGTCGGGTCGTGGGGGAAACAGCTTCAGTAGGGAAGCCCAGACATCCCTCTCCCCAGCCACTTCTTCCAGCTCTTCCTGGCGAATCCCAAAGCCTTCCCAGGCCAGCTGGGTAATATAGTCTCCCCAGCGTGTACCGTGTCGTCCCTGGGGTCTTCTGTCAGTGGGGCATGCCTTACCAGGGAGGCGTCGAGGAGGCATCTTAATCAGATGCCCGAGCCACCTCATTTGGCTCCTCTATATGTGGAGGAGAAGTGGCTCCACTCTGAGCCCCTCCCGGATGACAGAGCTTCTCAACTTATCTCTAAGAGAGAGCCTGGACACCCTACGCAGAAAGCTCATTTTGTCCGGGATCTCGTTTTTTTTCTTTCACGACCCATAGCTCATGGCGATAGTGAGTGTTAGGATGTAGATTGACCGGTAAATTGAGAGCTTCACCTTTTGGCTCAGCTCCTTCTTAATCACGACAGATAGTTACAAAGTCTGCATCGCAGCAGACACTGCACCGATCCACCTGACGATCTCTCGCTCCCTTCATCCCTTATTCGTGAAAAGGACTACCAGATACTTAAAACTCCTCCACTTGGGGCATGATATCCTCCGCGACCCGTAGAGGACACAGCAACCTTTTTTGACTGACAACAATTTTCTCAGATTTGGAGGTGCTGATTCTCATCCCCACATCAACCCATTCAAGGCCGTGGTTGCGCCTAGAAATTCTGTCCATAAAGGTTATGAACAGATTCGGTGACAAAAGGCAGCGCTGGCGGAGCCTAACCCTCACTGGGAACGATTCCAATTTACTGCCGGCAATGTGAACCAAACTCTGACATCAGTCGTACAGGGAGCGAACACAGGTTCCTGTACCCCATACTCCCAATGCACCCCCACAGTACATTCGGATGGACATGGTCAAACACCTTCTCCCAGTCAACAAAGCACATGTAAACTGGTTGGGCGAATTCCTATGCACCCTCAAGGACCCTGCTAAGGGTGTAGAGCTGGTCCGCCGTTCCACAGCCGGGAGGAGAACCACACTGCTCCTCCTCAATCTGAGGCTCGACCTTCTGATGGACACATTCCTCCAGAACCCCTGAATAGACCTTACCAGGGAGGCTGAGCAGTGTGATCGCTCTATAGTTGGATCCCACCGTCCCGTCACCCTTTTTAAAAAAGGGGACCACGACCCTGGTCCGCCAATCCAGAGGCACACTCCTCGATGACCACGCAATGTTGCAGAGGCATGTAAACCAAGACAGCCACACAACATCCTGTGCCTTGAGGAACTCCGGGCGGATCTCATCCACCCCTGGGACCTTGCCACCAAGGAGCTTTTAAACATCTGTAACTTCAGCCACAGAGACCGGAGAGCCCATCTTAAAGTCCTCAGACTCTGCTTCCTTCGAGGAAGGCGTGTTGGTCGAGTTGTGGAGCTCTTCGAAGTATTCTACCCACTGGCTTACAACGTCCCTAGTCAAGGTCAGCAGTGCCACACTCCCACTGTACACAGTTTTAGTGGTGCACTGCTTTCCCTTCCCGAGATGCCGGATTTTAGACCACTACTTCCTTGAAGCCGTCCGTTCCATGGTCTCACTGAACTCTTCCCATGCCACAACTCCGATTTGCCGCCTCAAGAAGAGAGGTACGGAACATGGTCCCTTCATACTCAATGTCCCACACCTCTGTGAAAAAAGCTCTGCTGGAGGTAGGAGTTGAAATTCCTTCTGACAGGGGATTCCGCTAGAGGCTTCCAACAAACCCGCACAATACGTTTGGGTCTGCCAGGACGGACGGCCATCGGAGCCTACTCACCACTAGGTGGTGATCAATTGACAGTTCCGCCCCTCACCCCCGTGTGTCCAAAACATGCAGCTGCAAATCCTATGATACAACAGGGTTCCAAATGCGCGGTAGTCCGGTCGCCCGAGGCAACTTAATTTCCCATTTGGAGAGTTCGTTCAGTTACTCACCAGCCCGGTCGACTAGTTGAAAATATATTTAAAAAAATGCATTTTTAAGTTGAAAGTATAAACATAGTTAACCGAACCTCCATACAGTATGTGTAAACACATCATAAAAGTGCCGTTGAATGTATTACCACTGTGTATGTATATGACCAGTGTTTGAAATAACGCCTGCCCGGAAGCCCGGGACGTACAACTTTTACGTCGGGCGTACAACTTTGAAAATGTTTCGGCCCGGGTGGCGGACAGCCTCTTCAAGAGCTACAAGCAAATTGCTACAAGACACGTGGACTCCTCTTTCTAAAGAGGGCTTTCAAAATTATCAAGTACTCTTTACAGTCACGGTATAGTCCGAAGCACGAAACAGGCTTGCCAAACGAACGTTCATTTGGAAATGTGCATACTCAGCACGGCAGCCAATCAAAAGCCTGTTTCGTGCTTCGGACTATACCGTGACTGTAAAGTGTACTTGAATGTTTGGAAAGGCACTTAGAAAGAGGAGCCACGTGGCATTTAGCAGACAACACAATGCAAACATTGCATTGTGCACCATGAAGACATTGACTTTCACTTCCCACAGGAGGCGCAGTTTATAATTTGACAAACGACAACTGGAGCAAAATCTTCAGCAAGGGATATTTACCATAAATTAAGCAAGGGAACATTTTTGGTGGGTACTTCCTTAATTAATAAAAATCCTTTATACCTCGCAACAATGTTTTTTTTGGCGATTAGTCATCTTATTGTATTTCAAATTGTGAAAAATGGGGCAGGCAACTTTATGGCCGGGCAGGCCACTTTTCAGAGTTGTCTTTCCTGGTGTCCGCTAACTTTTTGGAGTTTCAGACACTGATATGACGCATCTCGTTGAGTCTCGCATACTCTCACGTGATGTGACAACCAGATTTCAATACTCGTGTATTTATATGGACGTTAATATGGTCACATCTTTCTTGTTTACACCTTTGACTGTCAAAACAGCTTTGTAATGTGGAAATTTCTGAAAGGTGTTAAGCCGCCACTTGAGACGGGGAAAGAGCGACCGAGGTCGGAAGAAGAAAAAGGTTTGGTGACAAGGAATACGGAACAGAAAAATGCCAAAGGCTTTACAAGTCTGCATGGGGGGACGGACGGCCCTGGCTTCATTACAATGCGACCGCACGACTCATGTTTTGTACCCAGTGACGTGCGGTGAGGTTCATGACCGGTGAGGCACTGACGTCATTATAGTCAGATTTACAAACATATGAACTCTACAGAGTAGCTTATTCACCATTTGATTGGCAACAGTTAAGGTGTTTTGTTTAAAATGTCATGTCAGCATTCTTTATATATACAAACTGTAGCATATAAAAAATAATTAAAAAACTTTATTATCGTGTTCCCTTTATTTGTAAATGAAGTCCATGCACCGCTCCTTCTGAAGAAAGGCATCACTAACTTCTTTGTAGAAGCCTTCCTTATCTTTCTTCAGTTTTACAAGTCTCACTGTCTCAATGGAGATCACTGCCAGTGAAGAAAGTCGTACTTGATCAGTCCTGTTCCGACTGTATGTTTTCAGTCTTTTCAGTGCTGAGAATGACCGCTCCACTGATGCTGTAGTAGCTGGAACAGTGAGCACGAGCTGGAGCAACTTTGTCGCCTAAGGAACAGTTTCAATCAGATCCTTCGGGGCCAAAATGCTGAGAAGGTGTCCAGGAGATTTACATCCATCCCTCACTGGTTGTGAGGTATACAGTCCAACGAGATCTGCCTTTAGCTTCACAAAGTCAAAGAACCTGGCATATTTTGACAGGCTATGGAGTTTCGCGTCATCATAATATTTCGACATTTCCCCAAATTTTGCGCAGTCCACCAAACCAAGAAAAGCCAGCTCACCAAAATGATCAAACCTGGCCCTCATTTGTCAGCTTATATTCTCCAGAATGTTACAGAACACTTGTTCACATCTAATCGAATGTCTGTCTCCACTCTCTGTCAGGCCCAGTGCGCTGCATTTCTGCTCAAATCGGTCACAGAAACTGTCGAACTTCAGTTTCATACGCTCGAGAGCTGCAACAGTGTCACGGATGCGTGCAAGACAATATTCAATGTCCATCACTTTGTTTTGTAGCACTCTAAAAAGTGTGTCAGTTTCATTGAAAATGTCCTCATATGCCATAAGGAGAAAGCATGTTGATGCTTTTGACAGACACCGATCGTATCCTGCTGCCATCATCAGCGTGTCATTATCCCAGCTGTCGGGATTTTCCGTAATTACCCGAAATAATGTGCACAGATCATTTTGGTGCATGCTTATTGTCTGCAGTAGCCTGGAGTTAGAGCTCCATTTTGTAGGTGCTGCTCTGGGTAAACGGTGCTTTACTATATCATCCAGCAAGTAAATGCGCTTTGTGGACTTGCTGAAAAATGCCGCTATTCCCTCAGCTGTTTTAAAAAACGTGCGACATTCGGGCATGCACCTCGCTGAATGCAAGAACACCAAGTTCAGTTTGTGTGCGTAACAGTGCGTAAACATGGCTTCGGGCACTTTTTCTTTCATTTTAGCTTGCACACCATTAAGTTCTGAGGCCATTACAGCGGCTCCATCATATGTCTGAGCTACAAGCTTATCAGCACAGACATATTTCTCCAACACTCCGAGGACGTACTCAGCAATGGCAGGAGCATGTCTGTCCTCACATCGTCAAAGCCCAAAAACGCTTCCTTCACCTCACAGCCTGCTTCAGATGTAGCTACATACTGCAATATGACCGAAATCTGAGCTTGGTTTGTAACATCTGTGGTCTCATCTACTTCTACAGCAACAAATAGGGCTGCACCGATCTCCTTTTTAATGCCATTTCTATTGACATCACCAACTGCTTCAATTAAATTGTTCTGCATTCTGTTTGACAGGCCAGAAAATACAGTGGATGTCTCCAAATGTTTCGCTAGCCTGTCATCTTTCTCAGCGAAAGCATGTAATAGTTCAACATAGTTGCCACAATCAGCAGAGCCTTTACTTTCATCATTTCCACGAAATGCCAGCTGTTGTTTGGCAAGGAAGCAGGTGGCATGGATGAGGTATTTTAAAATCTCCCAGTTCTCTTTTACCTTAGCATTGTGGATGCTGATGTTGAGTCTTCACTCTTCATCCAAAGCCAAGTCGATCCTGGACATCCCGAATGTTTTTAGTGCGATTTGACTTTGGATGTGCGCGGTCGACCGCTCGAGTTTGATGAGGCTCCGTTGTAATTTTTTTAGGTCGCAATATCCCATTTGAGTCCAGACATTGTCATAAGTTGAGAACAGAAGGCAGGAAAAAGCAGAAAAGGCGGTTTCTTGCTGGACATCCACACAGCCAGCCTTTTCGTGTGTACCAGTCCATCTGAAAAGAGCGAGTATTCTGTCCCGTTGTCTGAAGCAAACCTTTTAGCTCCAGTGTTGGTCTTCCTTTAATTATTATCTCCTGCTTCGATTGAAAGTCCAGTTTAGAAAATTCTTTCAATTTATATATGTAATCCTCCATTCTGAAAATGAGGCCAACCAACACGAAAAAAATGACTGGAGGGTTGCACTTTATTTGCTAACTGTTTACTGTAGCTTGATGTCCCTAATTCTATTATTCTGCAGCCGTGGAGTCGCAAGTATCTCTGGAATCACAAGCGCCCCCTGTCATGAGGCAGGAGAACTGTGTGCCTCACCTACGCACAGAGTTTTGATAAAAATAAAACAAAATAAACACTGTAGTACAGTGTTTATAATGTACAGTGACTGTACATTATATACACCACCTAAACTGTAGAAATTTAGTTCATATACTAAACGTGTTTGAACGCTTTAATAGCGATATGTAGAAGGACAGCAATGCGGTCTCACTGCAGAGCAAGCCAGCACAGTTAGCATAGTGATTGCGCAATCTATGTTGAGGCTCAGCCGGCTGCTGCCTCACCGCTTGTCTCTACTTAGTATTTGAACGGTGTGAAATGTGAAAAATGTGAAAATTCAGCGATTTTGAAAAAAATCCAAAGATGGTGAAGTTAAATGGACAAGAACTTTAAAGTACAAATCACTAAATACATATAACTGTTTAATTTATTTTTTCATTTGATATTTCCATGACAGGTTTCCATGATGACAGGTGAGGCACTGCCTCACCTGCCTCCCCTGACTGCACGTCACTGTTTGTACCCCGTGTTCTGTGTTTTATAATAACCGCAATTTGATGAAAAAATCCGCGTTTGTCAACGGCAGGGGCAATTTCAAGTATGAAAGTGTTGCCGCACACAAGGGCAGTGAAAATCACCGTCGAGCAGTGGTTGCCAGTACAGCTGTTTATCGGTAGTAGCCCTACCGAAAGAATAATCCAAACGCTGAACAAGATAACATATGACAGGCTCACGATCATGTTTAGAACATGTCATGGAAATGTGAAGCACGCACGGCCTTTCATGGATTTTGTGTGGCAGTGTGAGTTACATGACATGATAACATGAAGTTGGAAGGACCCCTCCTTTGCAAATATAGCATTGTGCTGACTTAATTCTGGTCCTCAATTTTATTTCTTTTTATTAAATACTTATTTGCCAAGTTTTGCAATGTCCTGATTATTTTTTGTATTTTATTGTGGTGCTCTGAATTGTTTCATTTTGGTGCTCTGAATTATTCTTATTTTTCTGTTGGACAACAGAATCAATATACTCTTGAAATACAATAAAATGCTATATATATAATATTAACTATGAACAATTGCAGTCTTCTGTGCCATTTTTACACAAGGATGAACTTACTGAGATCAAACACATTTGGGCTAGTTGATTTTCTGATTGGCTAGTAACATTGTAAAAAATATGAATTTCTCGGCCTGTACAACCATAAAGTCAATCATTGAACTGCAGCTAGACACCCTTATGTTTGAAGAAGGTGTTCGTTTTAGACAATCCGTGTTGAGCACAGAAGTCCAATAACAAAACCCCACTCAGGTTATGATTGTGGGAGGGCAGTTCCTCCCAAGTCATTGCCCACATGAGCACTGAAATCACCCAGCAGAACAAGAGAGTTCCCGGTAGGAGTTCCCTCCAGCACACTGTCTCGAAACTCCAAAAAGGATGGGTACACTGAACTGCTGTTTGGGCATAAGTACAAACAACAGTCAGGGTCCGTATCCCCACCCGAAGGCGCAGGGAAGCAACCCTCTCTGGGATTCACTCCGGTAGGTGAATCCCAATGTACAGGCAGTGAGCCGAGGGGCAATGACACCTGCTCGACACCTCTCACCGTGGGCAACTTCACAGTGGAAGAGAGTAAGAGTCCAACCTCTCTCAAGAGGGCTGGTACCAGAACCCAGGCTGTGTGTAGAGGCAAGTCCGACTATGTCTAGTTTGAACTTTTCCACCTTGGGCTCCTTCCCTGTAAGAGAGGTGACATTCCACGTCCCAAGAGCTAGCCAGGGTCCCCGCCTTTGGCTGCCGCCCAACTCGCATTTCACCCGAACCCTTTGGCCCCTCCCATGGTGGTGAGCCCTTGAGAAGCGGGCCCCGCGTTGCCTCTTAGGGCTGAGCCCCATAGGTGAAGGCCCGGCCACCAAGCCAACGAGCGCCATTTTCAGGTATGTCTATAGAGAGGGGCCCCGGTGGCACGCGTCCGGTCAGGGGAAACCCAGATTCATTCATGTTTTTCGTCATAAGGGTTCTGTTGAGTTGTACTTTGTCTGGTCCCTCACCTAGGATCTGTTTGCCATGGGTGACCCTGCCATATTTTTTTTGTTCATGAAAGAAATTGCATCCGTTTGCAGTTTTGTTCCCGATGAAATTTCTGCAAAGCATCATCTGAGATTTACAGTCTTCAGTCACGTGTCCACCAATAATGATTTTCAGCATTCAACACTGTGTGTGGTGAACCACAATGGACAGAATAAAAGCTGATGAAGTCCCACCTTCTTCTTGACCAGCAACCAGTTGGGTTTGTGCAGTGGTCTGAAGCCAACCAGTACTTGCTGAGAGTTGGAGTGAAGAAGCCCTCTGGTGGCCACCGAAGATGCATATTCCCTCATGGTATTATGACTCTGAGAACATTAACAGTGCAACAGCGAATCAGATCGACATAAAAGGTCTGTGAACTTAAATCCACAATGAATCTTGTTATTTCGCATCCAGAGTGCAGACCCAGCCTTTGCTGGCAACTTGACATCATGTAAATTAGCAACGATTTTAATTTACAGTTGCTTTCCTTGCTATGTTTTTATATTAGATTGTGAGTCTATTTGCTCTGTTTTCAAAACATTTATTCAAAGTGAAGCTAACCATCCAATCAGATGTGAGGAGGTCAGCGTCTGAAAAATACTCGCTTGCTTTCTGAACATCTTCTATCTCAGAGAAGAAGTCCAGGTAATTTTGGTGCAGGTACAGGTTGAAGAACTCCCCGGAGACATATGAATGTTCTGTAACCCACTACGAGACATTTCAAAGGAGAGATGATTGCGATATGTTAATTAATGTCCATTTGTATGTTCAAGCTGTGTGCATTTGTACCTCTGGGTCCACTTGTAATGACTCTCGATGGTGTTGAGAAAGGTGTGATGGCAATTGAAGTGAGAAGGCACATTCAGCTTCTTGAACACATTCAGGAGTCTCCCCTAGATTTATGCAACACAAAATATGTGTCTTGTTTTTGAGTTACATAATGGTTCTCATTTACATTTAAAAGGCATTTTCTGATTACTTACCTTCAGTTTGTTTCAAACACATTTAAAGGGCAACCGACGTCACTTTTTTGTTTTTTAACTGACATCAGAAAAACGTTTTATAGCATCTAAAATACCCAAAACACGCAGTATGATATTTTTAGTCAAATGCAAAACACCAATAAAAATGACTTAAAGTGTCCAAAATCTGCAAAAAAAATGAGCTGCGAATTGGGCATTTTCAGAAAGTCCCGCCCCCAGTTTGTGACGTCACGCCAAGACGTCTTGCATTGCTGGATAATAAAAACAATGGCTTCAGATTCAGATAATATGCTTTCTTGTTACACATCCAGTTATGAATATGATTCAAATAGTTCTGAAGAGGAAAGCATACATGTTTGCAATCGATTAAAGAATTTATTCCGTGTCGTTTTGAGGCAAACGGGCGGGGGGAATGTCTCAACCAAAAAGAGTCAAGACAAAAGGCCACCGAGCTGTGAGGAATGAATCAGCCCGTTTCCACAGGCTGATACATTCCTTCCATTGAGCTTGACTCGCTCTGCTGGCGGCTTTTGGATGTAACAAGGGTTTCAAAAAAACAGTACAGCAAAATACATTGACGTGATGGAACGACCGCTACAATGTGTCTTTTTTACGGTAAAGGGCGGTCCTTTTCTGACGTCACGTGAGGACTCGTCACCAACTCAAAAACAAGACTTCCTGAATGTTCAGCGCGAGTCTAAAAACGTAAAATATAGCTATATGCGGTGGAATCTTATTAAAATACGCCCAGTAGAAGTCATTTGAAGCCATTTTAAAAATTATGGACACAACTTGTCCGGAGACGTCGGTTGTCCTTTAAGAGTGAAGTCTATGCAAAACTGTGAAGTGCATTGCTGGATAACATGCTCTCACTGGAGCGGTTTGCACCAGAGTCTGAAGTGGGTGGGTTGAAAATCAACACCTCTAAAACTGAAACAACTGGCCTAAATCGGAAAAGGGTGGAATGAGGGTTACATATTGCCCAAAGTGGAGGGGTCTTGTGCATGAGGGGAGGGCAGGATCAGTGCGGCGTCTGCTATGATGATTTGTATCAGTCTGATCCGACCTTCAACCATGGTTACAGGCAGGCCGTGACAGAAACAAGTGATCAAAATGAGCATGAGCGCACGACACATATGTTTCCAGGGCCACATCTGTAATCATGTGATCACAGAAAAGTTGCTTTTACATTGCTAGATAAATAATTATTTGGAAGGCCTCTACATCATTCTTCCCACACATCAGTGCAAGTTTCAACACATCACGGGTGCATGCGCCCTATGTACATGAAGGAGCGAGAGAGAGAAAGAGAACAAGAGGGAGAGAGAAAGAAAGAGAAATGAAAGAAAGTCTCCTGTGCAAAACGCTCCTAGCAGTGGACTCAATTACTTTTATGGGGAAAAAAGAAAAACAGTAATATTGTGTTTGAGTACGTAATATTTACTTGAAAACATGTTCAAATATGTTTCTTTATTTGAGCGAAGACATCTAGAAGAAGGTGAATGAAGAGGCAGAAAAAATACATCACAAATTAACATACAGTAAAGTCTCGTTATATCGATATTCAAGGGAGTCCGAAAAAATATCGATATGACCGGGACTATCGATATATCCGACCCTGTTTGCATGTAATTTTCTCCATGCGTGCATAGAAATAGTATCGATATAACCGGGACTATCGATATATCCAATATCGATATAACAAGACTTTACTGTAATTGTATCTCATCAGACCTTTAACCAGTAGGCTTTCCAACTTGTGCTGCTGGCACAACCTGTCTGAGGTCCAGCACAGATCAGATAAGTCTCGCAATTAAAGTATGAACCACATTTTGAAGTGCAAAAAATTACAATGGAAATTCCTGAATGATATCATCTGCTGTATTTGCACAAAAAAAACTGTAACATCAGTGAAGGTTGCAGTAGCTCTTGTCTCTTTTGTCATGATATCCAGCAATGCACTTCACAGTTATGCATAGACTTCACTCGAACATTGTGTATGTTCCATGCCACTCTGGTACTTGTCCTATTTCCAAGGACTTTTTAATTTGTTTGTATTGAAAATCACAATTAAGAAAGGGTTAGTATGGTTGACAACAACAAAAACACTGTAATTGCATGTTTACTTCAGGCATACGGTATTATGTGAAGATACAATAAAAACAGCGAACTCACTTTTATGATGCAGTATCTTTCCAAGTGCTCTAAATAGGAACAAACAAGTGTCTTTCATTCCAACAGCCGGCTGCCCTTGTACATTTTTTGACTTGGATTTCTTCCGTAAAGTTGATCTGGAAATGTCCTTAACTTTTGATTTCAAAGAATGGTTCCCTCTCAACACCTCTTTTTCCTGTGAATAGTCTGGAAAAAAATATAAAAGCTCATCGCAGTTAATTAGTATGAAAGGCACATAAGCAGAATGATTGATTGTGTACATTTACTCCAGACCTGGAACGTAGGCAAATTGTAGGTTGTTAATTGCACTGCGAATGTCTCCTGAGCTTCCTGAGCAAACCATCTCCAACACTGTCTGATCTGGGACAATCACCCTTTCAATGCTCTGTGTACATTCAAAAAGGAGTCAAAAAGTGAATTCAAAATAAATTCAAACCAGGTACAGCTGTTTGTCACCTTTCCATCTTCATTGGTTAAAATCCGAGTCAGAACCTTCATCATTGTAGTTGGAGCCACCGGATTAAAACTGGAAAGACAATTAAATATAATTCAATATTAACTCAAAATGATTAATTAATAATACTGTAATTATTATATTGTATAGTAAGACTCAAACTGATTTTTTAATGTAATGTTCCTTCCTGCAAATGATTATAAGGCGCACCTTCAATGAAGGGCATATTTAAAACTTTTTCCACATATAAGGCGCACTGGATTATAAAGTGCACCTTGAATGAATGACATTTTAATACATTGTCCACATAAAAGCTACTACAGTAGACGCTGGGGTTACATTGTGCATCCATTGGACGTTGCTGCGTGTTCTTCTATGAGAGGAAATGGAGTCGGCGGTTGGTGATAGGAGTTGCGAGTCTTGTTCAGAATCAGAATCAGAAAACCTTTATTCGTCCCACAATGGGGAAAGTTGCAGTCCACAGCAGCAATTGAAAAGGGATGGGGTCGGGGTGGGGGTGAAAGGATAGAAAACAAGATATTCTAAGCATAATAAAATAAGAATGTCAACTGTATACTGTGCAAATGTAAATATGCAAAACCGTTCCATCAAAAAACTGTACATAGTGCAAGAATAAGAAATGCATTTTGATATATTGCATCAACCCATATTTACAAGTGACCATTTTTTTTTTCCACATGTGATCATTGCGAGTTGCAAAGCCTGACAGCAGTCGGTAGGAACGATCGGCGGTCCCTTTCCTTCTTGCAGCGCGGGTGTAATAGTCTCTGGCTGAAGGAGCTACCCAGTTCTGTCAGGGTGGGCAGGAGGGGGCGGGAGGGGCTGTCCATCATAGCCTTTAGTTTAGCTAGCGTCCGTCTGTTGCCCACCTCCTCCAGAGAGTCCAGCGAGCAGCCCAGGACAGAACTTGCCCTCTTGACAAGGCGCTCGAGTCTTTTCCTGTCCCGGGGGGTGATGCTGCCTGACCAGCAGACAATTCCATAGTGGTTGGCTGAAGCCACCACAGAGTCATAGAAAGTCTTAAGGAGTGACCCCTGAACTCCAAAAGACCTCAGTTTCCTGAGTAGGAAGAGGCGACTCTGTCCCTTTTTGATTAGGGCATCCGTGTTTGTAGACCAGTACAGTTTATTGTTGAGAGTAACACCCAGGTACATGTAGGAGGTCACCCTCTCAATGTCCGAACCCTGGATGTTCAACGGTGCAGGTGAGGATTGTTTCCTGCAGAAGTCCACCACCAGCTCCTTGGTTTTCCCGGTGATCTGGAGGTGATTCTGCTGGCACCAGTCCACAAAGTCCTTTGTCAGTCCCCTGTACGCCCTATCGTCTCCCTCTGTAATGAGGCTGACAATAGCTGAGTCGTCAGAGAACTTCTGAAGGTGGCAGGTTGGGGTGTTGTAGTTGAAGTCCGAGGTGTCGAGGGTGAACAGGAATGGAGCCAGGACAGTCCCCTGCGGCGCTCCGGTGCTGCAGAGAAGCCTGTCCGACTCACAGTTCTTTACCCTCACGTACTGTGGCCTGTTTGTGAGGTTTGTTGCGGCTCAATATCAGTCCACATATAAGGCGCAATAGGTTACAAGGCGCAAGGTCATCCTTTGAAGAAAATGAATGCTTTTGTATTTCCGCACTATAAGGCAGAGTGGAAAATACAGTAATTTTATTTTTCAAAGAGAGAAGTTAAATTAAAAAGAGATGATGACTGACGAGCAACAGTAGCAGGACATTTGACATAATATACAACAGTTGCTTCTGCTTTATGAAGTGAAATACTCAAGTGATCAAAAAAAAATCCTCAACAAAGGGAAATTAGAAAATGACAATCTACTGTTTATTTAAAGGACAACCAACATCACTTTTTTGTTTTTTAACTGACACCAGAAAAACGTTTTATAGCATCTAAAATACCCAAAACACGCAGTATGATATTTTTAGTCAAATGCAAAACACCAATAAAAATGACTCAGTGTCCAAAATCTGCAAAAAAATTGAGCTGCGAATTGGGCATTTTCAGAAAGTCCCGCCCCCAGTTCGTGACGTCACGCCAAGACGTCTTGCATTGTTAGTGAATCAAAAAACAATGGCTTCAGATTCGGATAATATGCTTTCTTGTTACACTTTCAGTTATGAATATGATTCAAATAGTTCTGAAGAGGAAAGCATACATGTTTGCAATCGATTAAAGAATGTATTTGTGCTATTTTGAGGCAACATTGGGGGAAAATTTCTCACCCAAAAAAAGAGGTACAAAATGGCAACCTCCTGTGGCCACCTCCGTTTCCACAGGCTGATAAATTCCTTATATGGCGCTTGGACGCCCTCTTCTGGCGGCTTTTGGGTGCAACACGAGGTCCCCAGACCAAACATGTACAGCAAAATACATTGACGTGATGGAAGGACCGCTACAATGCATCTTTTTTACGGTCAAGGGCGGTCCTTTAGTGACGTCACGTACGGACTCGTCACCAACTCAAAAACAAGACTTGCTGAATATTCAGCGCGGGTCTTAAAACATAAAATATAGCTATATGCGGTGGAATCTTAGTAAAATACGCTCAGTAAAAGTCATTTGAAGCCATTTTACAAATTATGGACACAACTTGTCCGGAGATGTCGGTTGTCCGTTACATCCACCCAGCACCTACTATCAGACTTCAAAAATTATGTGGTGTACTGTTTCAAACACAGCAGTTAGATCTAACGCAACATGCACATTTCGAAAATGATCCACTGATGAAAGGACACTTTGATTCTCTTCTTTTTTATCTACAACTGCATCAAAAACATTGCATCATAGCTGCCAACGTTTGAAACCAGAAAAGCCTCGTAATAAGCTCGGGTCCAGGGGCTGCAGGCCCCGGTTGGTCCAGGACCAAGTCCTGGTCTGGGGGTAGGGGGGGTGAATGAGGCGAAATCACCATACAAATGTTGATCAAAATCAAAGATAGACTTGTGAAAAAATAGCAATAATTTTAATTGTCATTCATGAAAATATCGTGTTTGCTACTATTTTAAGACAACAAAATAGAAATACTTTACAATCAAGGTATGTATCAATGTAAGGCATTGTAACTAACTTAACTAACTTAAAATATGCACATAAACAGTCAATACTGTTCACATCAATGAATAATAAACATTTCACAACTCTTGTGAAAAGTTTCACACCGCAAACATTATTATTTTCTATTGTGCATTTTATTTTCTTTCTTCAGTTGCTCCTTTGAGTGAGTCAGATTGTGCCACTTGTTGCCAGAAGCGATCATCATCATTTTTCTGGTCATAAGGCTTTGAAGAACGTTCGTTGACAGGGTTGACCGAAACTCTGGTTTGTTTTTGTTGACATGGCTAAATATGCACTCACAGTCAGCATTAATGTGGTACATGACCAGCAGAGATTTAGCCACAATCCACACCTTCCTCCTCCTGAAATTAGAGGTGAAACAATCAGAACAAGAGATTTAGCAAGCAGAACTCAGTCGTACATTTGCCACTATGGATGAAATGGAATGAAATGTTTGAAAATAATTAAAAGCTAAATGAATAACTGCATTTGAGAAAAAATGTGCATGTATTTTAGCTTTATAGTGAGTAAATGTACAAAGCGTGATATGAAAGAAATGGTCAACATGAATATACCATATGCAATAAATTCAACTGTTCATCTTACTTTTAATTTAAAATTTTCAATATACAACAGGGGCCTGTTCCACAAAGCAACATTAGCTCTATTACATGAACATTACACTAAGGTAACCTTAGTGAATGAGTTATGGTCACCTTAGTGTTTTGTGCCCCAGGGCTGATATATTGCAATGTATTAAAAATGATGGTTCAATATGACCAGTGCGAGTTCTGACCACTCACCATAACTTTTTTTCTTAATTCTACGGCTGGGACCGCTACGGTGGCAGCCCGGCAACGCTGTTGAGATCTGCAGCGTATTTGCGATGCATTTGGTCGAATAAAGACTCGAGATGGTCCTTCTTGTTTAGATTGAACATGTAGGATGTTTATTTGCCGGAGCACAGAGAGCAACCGCTTTTCTCAGCATTGTATATGAATTATATTTTATCGCTGTCAAAGGACCAAATGTGGCGTTGTGGCTGCGTTGCCAGATGCGCATCAACATTCAGCATGCCTCATTTATCTTAAAAGAGAATATTACAGCATTGCAGAAAATGAGGATACAAAATAAGTTTCTTCACAAACGCGTATAACAATTTTGTGATGGCACCGGCGGGGGGAGTGTCCATCGACGCCAAGGCGGGTGGACGTCGGCGCTCGGGTCAAGGGTCCGCGGACGCCAGCCAGGGCGTAAGCCGAGGCGGGTCGCCGTCACAAATGCGTACGACAATTTTGGCCAGCCAAGTGCGTGATGGTGTTGCGCTACCTGTCACAAATGCACCGGTGGGGGCATCGCGCTCGGGAAGAGGGTCCTCCAACGTCGGCCAGGACGAAAGTCGAGGCGGGTCGGCGCTCAGGCCCTCGGGATCAGCGCGACGAGAATGCCGTGTCGGGCCCATGCCGCCACCGCCTCTTTGAGACTTTTTTCCTTCGCCGTCCGTTTAAGTTCAAGTTTGTGTGTTGGGCGACCTCTAGTGACTTCTCAGTTAGCAGGGAGAGTGATTTTTCAACAGCGCGTATGCGTGGGAGGCCGTGCGTATTTGGGTCAGCAGAACAACACAGTAATAATAATGGATAATAAGAAATATAAAATGATAAAAATGACACTAAAAGTGATAAGATTTATAATTTAACTTTAAGCAGTTTGGTGTACAATAGTATTCAATAGAAAATGTTCTTTAAAAACAACAGATTTACATCGTATTGTTGGGGTAATTCGCGATACAAACATCTCTAAATATTGCTTTAGAATCTTTGTTTACATTTGGACTTCTTGATACGTCATATCCTGCCTTCCTTTACATGTCACATCTACATTACGTCACATCCTATCGCGTCACACATTGTGCGCAACGTATAAATGCTCTCCCTTTCTAGTTCGCTATGTTGCAGCTATGTTGGGTGAATGTATTGTGGAATTCTCTCATCTCATCTCATTTTCCGTACCGTTTCTTCCTCATTAGGGTCGCGGGGGTTGCTGGAGCCTATCTCAGCTGTCTTCGGGCACGAGGCGGGGGACACCCTGAATTGGTTGCCAGCCAATCGCAGGGCACACAAAGACATACAACAGTCACTCTCACACTCACACCTAGGGACAATTTGGAGTGGTCAATCTGCCTGCCATGCATGTTTTTGGAGTGTGGGAGGACACCAGAGAAAATCCACGCGGGTCCGGGGAGAACATGCAAACTCCACACAGGGAGGCCGGACCGGGACGCGACCCGGTGACCTCTGCACTGTGAAGCCGGTGTGCTAACTACTCGGCTACCGGGCCGCCGTATTGTGGAATTATTTCGGCCAAAAGTAATTCGACACGCGGTTAATATGCGTGTCTCAATTTTGTAATCCGAATTTCAATCGGGTCAAGGCGGACCATCCTAATTCTAACCTATACGCAAAGTTTTCGTACGTGACTGATTGACGCCATTTTGGGTCGAAATAATGTCTGCTTCCGCGCCTCCGGCAGTCGAATTGTTAGACCGGGAAAGTTCCAGAAGAGATTCTTCAGAAGGGATGAGGTTCTGGAAGCTCGGGTGCGAGGACTGAAGATTAATTTATTAATTTGATTAGAGCGATGATGTGTTCTTTTTGTGTTTAATTGCAGCTGCAATCGACGGTAGATTACCGTAACATTAATGCATTCACCAACACGAGAGCGTGGTCAGCTTTGCTAGCGATGTAGTGCCACGGTGTTGCCAAGGGGGGACAGAGAGGGGTCGGCTGAGGGCGGGCCGTTTGGAGGAGCCGCCTGTCCGTGTTGTCACATCTTCGTCGCCATCAGGAGCGCGCCCCTCCCCTCCCGTCTCTCTTCCGCTGCTCCTCTCAGACGGCCCCTCCCTTCCCGACTCACCCGGCTCACGCACCTGTTCCCCATTCCCTTAATTGTGCCTTCTGGCTATAAAAGCCACACCTTCCGTACGGTCGTTGTCAGAGTATTACCCTTACCTCCTTCCGTCGTCCCTCAAGTCTTGTCACTACACCCCGAGTGGACGTGACATAATACTCCAACCACCTATGGATCCCGCCGGTGGAGACAGATTCATCGCCGCCCTTGCCCAAGAGGAGGAGCATTCGAGCCAGCTGGCCAAGGCTATCCCGGAGGTCCGCCATATTACGTCCACGCTGGCTCAACGTTTAAAAGAGGTAGAGACACGCCACGCCACCATCACGGCCCCTTCATCCCCGCCCGTGGATAGGCGCGAGCCACAGCTACTTCACCCCTCATGCTACGCAGGCGAAACCGGGCGCTGCGCTCAGTTTTTAATGCGGTGCGTGCTCGTGTTCGAGCAACAACCATATGCCTGCGTTAGCGATGAGGCTAAGGTAGCCTTCATCACCAGCCTGCACACGGGCCAGGCTGAGACCTGGGTGTTGGCTGTCCGGGAGTCCCGGACGGAGCTGTGTGCCTGGTACCCGGACTTCGTGGCTTCCACCATCCAGTGACGGAAGTCGAGGCAGAGGGGCGACTCCTCGACTGCGTCCAAGGGTCCCGCTCGGCCGCGGAATACTCAGTCACCTTCCGCATCCAGGCCGCTGGCAGTGGCTACAACGACCGAGCACTGAGGGGAGTGTTTCGTCGCGGATTGAGCGCCGCTCTCAAGGACGAGTTTACCACCCGTGACGCTGGCACCACCCTCAACGATCTGAACGACGTTGTCATCGGCCTGGATCACTGTCTTCTGGAGAGGCAGAGGGAGCAGAGCAGCCAGCGGTCCAACGAACCCGGAAGCCGGCCCAGGACGACCACACCCACCATACAGGGCTGGAGCCACTACTGCTACGCTAACTGCCTGCGGTCGGCGACGGCAGGGCGAGACCCCTCCCGCGATGGCCCGCCCGAGGTGATCTGCCTCAAGGGCGTGCCATGTTGCTACCACGACCTGCGGGAGGTGTTCAGCAAGGACAGTGCGCAATCCCTTCCGCCCCACCGACCATATGACTGCGCCATCGAACTACAGCTAGGGGCTCCGTTACCGGACTCCAGACTTTACCATATTTCACAACTGGAAAGGGAAGCCCTGAGCACATATAGATTCTTCCCTCGCGGTGGGACTCATTCGACCCTCGCGTTCTCCGCTCAGCGCAGGGTTCTTCTTTATCGACAAGAAAAATGGGTCCGTGCGTCGATTATCGGGGTCTGAACGACATCACCATCCGCAATAAATACCCTCTCCCCCTCATGGATTCAGCCTTCGCGCCGCTCCAATCGGCTACCATCTTCTCCAAACTCGACCTGCGAAGTGCTTATCACTTGATTCGCATCAAAGAAGGGGACGAGTGGAAAACCGCATTCAAGACTCCCTTAGGTCATTTTGAATATTTGATGATGCCGTTCGGACTCACCAACGCTCCCGCCGTACTCCAGAACCTCATCAATGATGTGCTCAGGGACTTTATCTAGGTGTTTGTCTTTGTCTATTTGGATGACATACGTATTTTTTTCTAAATCGGCAGAACAAAACCGGCAGCACGTCTGACGGGTCCTGGAGCGGCTCCTGCAAAACCGGCTTTACGTGAAGGCAGAGAAGTGCGAGTTCCATGTCTGCTCTCTGTCTTTTCTGGGGTTCGTTGTGGAGCAGGGGCAGCTCAGGGCCGACCCCGGCAAGACCAAAGAGGTGGTAAGTGGCCCACCCCGAAGACGCGCAAGCAGCTCCAACGGTTTCTGGGGTTTGCCAATTTGTACCGCCGCTTTGTCCGCGGTTATAGTCAGAAGGCACTCCCCCTCACTAATCTCACATCCAACAAGGTCCCCTTCAGGTGGACACCCAAAGCGGAGGGGGCGTTCACCCGCCTACGCCAAGCCTTTTCCAATCCCCCAGTCCTACTTCATCCTGACCCTGACCTCGCATTCACTGTCAAGGTCGACGCATCCGAGTCCGGAGTGGGGGCTGTCCTGTCCCAGCGCTCCCCAACTGACCAGAAACTTCGCCCATGAGCCTTCTTCTCCTGCCGGCTCAGCCCCGCAGAAGCCAACTACGACGTAGGCAACCGGGAACTGTTGGCGGTCATCCTGGCGCTGCAAGAGTGGAGACACTGGCTTGAGTGGGCCAAACACCCCTTCACCGTTTATACCGACCACAAGAACCTGGCTGCCATCCGGTCGGCCAAGAGACTCAACTCTCGGCAGGCCCGATGGGCACTCTTCCTCACACGGTTTAACTTCTCTCTCACCTACTGCCCAGGGTCGCAGAATACCAAGCCTGACGCCCTATCTCGCATCCACGAGCCGGCAGAGAAGGACGAAACCATCGCCAACATATCCTGGGAGCCCTGCGGCGGGAGGTTGAGAGGAAGGTCCAGGAAGCCCAGGGGAGCAACCCCATCCCAAGGGGTTGCCCGGTGGATCGCCTGTTCGTCCCCCCGCGCTACACACTGAGGTGTTACTCTGGGGACACACCTCCAAAGTAGCCTGTCACCCAGGGGTCAACAGGGCGATCCAACTCATCGCACAGGGGTTCTGGTGGCCGGAACACAGGAAGGACGTGATGTCGGTCCCTCGGGGCGTCGGCGAGCCTGTCGTCTGGATACCATCCCCAGACCAACGGCCAGACGGAGAGGAAGAACCAGGACCTGGAGGCGGCCCTCCGGTGCGTGTGCCTGCACAGTCCTGCGTCGTGAGCCCTCCACTTACCATGGGTAGAGTACACCCACAACACCCTGGTCTCCACAGCCACAGGTCGGTCCCCGTTCATGTCCGCCTGTGGCTATCAGCCACCTCTGTTCCCCCACCCAGGAGGGCCAGGTGGAGGTCCCGTCCATTGATCAACTGTGGGATGCACAAGCCATTTGCATCCACCCATCCTGTGATTTTCTAGGCAGACGCTGCAGAATCACACTCGTAGTATCATCCGAACTGAATTTTGATTTTTGATGTCTTTGGAAACAAAATTTAATCTCTGCTTCAATTGTCATAGGAGATCCAACAAAGGAGAGGCCGCAACGGCTGGTGGATGCACCTGTACAACTAGAGTTGACACACCCAACTGATGATTTGGGATCAATGACCAAGCCCCTATTGATAATAGTTTTGATTTCCAAAAGCATAATGTGTTGCATTTATTCAAATGCATGACAATTTTTATTGCACATATTTCTCATCCAACCATCTAGCGAGCAACGAATTGTTACAATTAGGCTTGATCGTATAAAAAATGTTCGCCGTTGGAGATGCGATGATGGAAATCCAATGTTTATTAAGACAGCCGCAAATGCTAATTTATCTTATGGCTACCTTTGCGTATAGTGATGACATTTGTCAGTTCAAAAGTAATTTATAGTTGCGACTAAAAGTGCAGGATAACCTGTCAAGATTGATTTCATTGTGAATTATCATTATTATTATGAATTGGATGCAGTGCACATTAAAGAAATTTCTCACCGGTAAGAATGAAATTGGCAAATGAGTTGAGTGGGCACCGATGTCAGTCAGAGTTTCAGGTGGACTCAGATATATTGTATAGGGTTTTCCATGCTAACCAGGTTCTTTCAGAATTGGGAGAAGGAGATTCTTCAGGAGAGCTCCTAGGGAGTCCATGCCAGGGTGGCCGGAGATGGAGCTGGGTTGTGCGATGGATGTCCTATGCAGAAGCGAAACTGACTGCCAACTCGTGCCCTCCAACTGAATGACAAAAGGCGAGTATGATGACCATTTACGCAGATTGCCATAATGTTGCTGACCATGTCAACTTGTGCTAAAGAATTGTGGAAGGCTGTCCTCCACCCAAGCAATGTGGCATCATGCCAAAATTTGGTCTCCAAAATTTCGGAACAATGATTGACAAATGGTTTTATACAAATTGATAATCTGTGCAATGTCAAAGACGAATCGTGTTCCACACAAACACGTTCCCAGTTGGCAAATAGAGACTTCATGTCTCAACAGGGGGCACTGACGATAGCTCAGATCATCATTGCCAAAATTTTCACTTTTGGTGATGTTGTTTGCAACGTCATTCCCCAAGAAAGCGGTGCCCTCCAGAAATGCAGACTAACTAACCACTAACATATACTAACCAACTAACATCTAACAATAACTTACTGCCATTTCTGTGAGAGAATGCATTGCAGAACCTAAATGATGAGACAGACTTTGATAGGGAAAGAAACACCAAGAAAGTGTGATGTGAAGAATGAAACCATCTTTTCGACATGTGACCTGGCACAAGTCTTCTTTTGTTCTCCACAGGACGGAGCTGCGGTCTGAAGAAGATGACGTGGGCCACGCCAACGTGGGATGGACCGGTTGCGGAGCTGCTAGCAGCCACAAGCTTTGTCTGGATTCGCGAGGAAACCGTTCGTCAAGAAGATTCCCGATGCACGTCACTGGAGCGGCGTCAGATCACACACCTTTTCCCAGTCACCAGCTCATCCGTACCACACCCTGGGGGCTGCTTGCGACAAATGCTACAAACAATTTTGTTCCTCCTCGTCATCCTGGTGATCACCATCCAGGATGCCATGAATATTTGACTGTTGTAGCGATGACATGATTTAATTTGAAATTGTTTCCATTGTGATTGTTCTATTTTGTGATTTTATTTTCTTTTTTCTTTCTTCTTTCTGTTCACCTCCACCGATGTTAGATATGTCCGTCAGGGGGGAGATGTTGGGGTAATTCGATGATAAACCCATCAGTATACAATTCTGTCATATAAACCTCGCCTCTGCCATTTTGATTGCTTTTTGAATTACGACCGTTTGACTTACGACCGTTTTTTCCGAACGGAACCCGGCCGTAACTCGTATGCTACCTGTATAGACATGTTACAGCTCTACCTGAATTGCTGTGAGGGCTTATTTCCGTTTACTGCTCTTCTCCAGCTCGTAGAAGATATCTATGAGCAGGTCATCCAGCTTTACAGGCAATTGTTTGGCTCCTTTCTGTCCAGCCAAGTGTATGAGGTGACAGGAACAACATGTAAACAGATATGAAAAAATATTTATAATTCATATTATGGCACACAAATCATCAGCACAGAAGAAAATAGGTAGTTTAATAACATGATTGATTGGGTAAGATGTTTGTAATTATTCATTAGCTTACAAAAAAAAAACTTGAAAGAAAGCTTACCTGCAATGTAGGTAGATGGTGAGATTTTATTGTTATATGATGCAATCTCTTTCTTTGATCCAAGCATCACAGGAGCTTTGTCGGCTGCAAAAAACACTACGGTAAATTCTTCCCAAGTACCTCCTTGGACTTGTGTTTCTTGGTTCCTGTGTGGTCTTTCATGTTGCTGATTCATCCATGTTGGATCGAAAACTCTTGCCGACACACACTGCAGTTCTCGCAATTTTAACCTTTTCTTGACCAGAGTATCATTCCAGCAAATAATTGGGAGTATTGGTTAACAAATGACTGTAGTTTTCTTTTACTTTTCAAACTTTTTGTTGATTTTTCTCCGGCAGATACCATTACATGACAATGATAAGAACGATGCTAACTTTTGAATCTCGATTCCAGGAATGAGACATCTCTCTGGATTCCTGGATAGACCCCTACCATGCACATGCGAAATTCATCCAAAGGAAGCTAACAGCTAGCACCGTGACGATCGCCTGTTCTAGTGTTTTGAATGAACGTTGATTATTTATTATTTTTAAGATTTTTTTTACTCATTGTTTTTATTATTTATTTGTTTTAAACCGTAATTTTCATTCTTAACCCATAACCCGGAATGGGATAATGACAATCGTAGTTTTTACGGCAAAACCGCAGTACTTTATGTTAACTCTTGGGTAAAGAGCTTTGTTACAGCTGGACCTATTGTAAAAATACTTCAATGAACTTCAATAAAAAGAAGACAGAAGTGATACTGTTTGGTCCCAGTGGGCCTTGTCTGTACATCTCATCCTGTAGACTTGGGGCCCTGGCTCCTTATCTGAAGTCAACTGTTTCAAACTTGGGTCTTAAACTGGACAGTGACTCTTAACTTGACCGACAAATTGGAGCTGTAGTTAAATCCAGCTTCTTTTATCGTTGGCAGCTGGCTAAAAAAAAACTCTCCTTTCTAATGAGCACCTTGAAGGAGTAATTCATGCCTTTGTCACATCTCGGCTCGATTACTGCAATGCGCCTTACTCTAGAGTCAGTCAACTATTGAGCTACCAGGCAATACCAGGAAAGTATTCCAAGGGGTTTGTGTTCATGTATTATTTGTGAAGATGTTCTCTTGCATGAATGGCGTATTACCATCATTTGTTTTTTGGCAAATGTGTCATGAGCCTTTGTCCTCTTTTTTGGACGTGAATATTTTTAGCCTGTAAACTCTCCCATAGATAGGTAGCATTTTTGGCTAGTATCTTTCTTAACTGATCTGAACTGAGGTCAGCAAAGTCTGGAGTTCTTTGGATGTTATTCTTGGTTCGTTTACAACCTCGTGGATGAGTTGTCATGACACTCTTGAATTATTTTTTGCTGTTTGAAGATTTCTCCATTCTACGATAATGGCATTGGCAGTGGTTTGCTAAAGCCCCAGAATCTTGAATATGGCCTTGAAACCTCTTGAGAAACAAGAAAGCATCTTCTCCGAATCTGAAGCCATTGTTTGATTCTCGAGCAAGGCAAGACGTTTTGGCGTGACGTCACGAACAAAGGGGTGGGACCTTCTGAAAATGGCCAATTCCGGTTTCATTTTGAAGTAGTTTTGGGACACTTAGTCATTTTTATTGGTGTTTTTCATTTGACTAAAGATATCAGCCTGTGTGTTTTGGGTATTTTAGATGCTATAAAAAAAATTCTGATGTCAGTTAGGAAACAAAAAAATGGTGTTGGTTGTCCTATAAGGGACCTCCCTTATAGGTGTGATATTAATATTGGTTGGATAAACTGTGACGTGTGATGTGAATATACACATCAAGAAGGGAGAAAATACTTTATCATGGCGCTGTATATATTGCTGATTGATAGTGTATTTCATGTAACCTGATGTTCCTGATGTGCAGCTCCTCCATGAGTTCTCTGGGAAAAAGGAATCTTGAGCTACTGTCTGCATTTGGGCTGTTGGACACAATGAACACCATGGGGCATCGACTGGTCTTCACAAAGCACCTTGAAGAAATGGCACATGAATTAGCGCAACCTATACATGAAAATAGTCATTTATGAAATATTGTTAATTGGGAAAAATACCTTCATTTCATCTTTTCTGCGAGCTATATTGGAGTCTGGACGCCTCAAAATGATACGGAAGGACCACTTTAATCGATTGCAAACATTTATGCTTTCCTCTTCAGAACTATTTGAATCATATTCATAACTGGATGAGTAACAAGAAAGCATCTTCTCCGAATCTGAAGCCATTGTTTTGATTCTAGAGCAAGGCAAGACGTCCTGGCGTGAGGTCATAAACAAGGGGGTGGGACCTTCTGAAACCTGCCATTTCCGAGGTCATTTTGAAGTAGTTTTGGGACACTTTAAGTCATTTTTATTGGTGTTTGGGGCATTTTAGATGCTATAAAACATTTATCTGATGTCAGTTACGAAACAAAAAAAAATGGTGTCGGTTGTCCTTTAAGTCAAACACTGAACGGGCAAATATAAAACACAGACACTCTAACAGTCTTAAAATAAAGTCACACCAACCGTAGTACGACAACATATATCCTTGGGTCTCCAGTAAACCATTACTGAACCTGCAGGCACGTAATTCAGTAATTACGTGCCAGCAGCCATTACTTTTTGTTATGCATCGCCTCCTCCTCAGAGCCTCAACTGGGAAGAAGGATTTCCTCCCCGCCCACATACTCTACGTAGCCAATCGCAAGTGAGCTTGTTGCCTCCTTTTTGGAGTGTCAACTGGGAAGAGGGATTTCCTCCCGCCCACATACTCTTGCCAGGCAATCGCAAGCGATCTTGGCGGATGGCCCTGAACTGGTTGGCATTTCTTTAGCATAGCCGTATGCCGATTGTCAGCCTTGATGTCCGTTGCGTAAACATCCAGCCCTTGAAACCTCCAATGTGTCTGTGTGCGTGAAGCACAGTGGAGACCCCCCAGAAAGAGGCACGCAAATTTCAAATCTAACTTACAGCATCTCTGCCCGAAAATGTTCAACATACCCGCAAAAATGTTCGTATGTACCATTGTTCGTAACACGAATGCCAGGAGGGTCTGTGCAATACAATACAGTACATATTGAGTTATGGTACCCTAATTCTGCTACCATGTGTGCCAGCATCTTACACATGGGATATGCTGCACCATCTCCATGGCTTCTTTGCCTGCACTAAGGGTTTTTGTCTGATGTGATCCACCATAGCAAGATTTGTGCTGAATTTATTTACAAACTTTTCCACCCACTGTTATATTCAGTCATCTACTTTTGATTGGTCGGTGGTACATGCCATGACTTGTACCACCTTGCTGTTTATTCATATGAGATGAATCAGGAAGTCAATGGCATGTCCGTTCGAGGCATATAGCTTGATGTCAAAATCAGAATCATCTGTATTGGCCAAGTATGGAGAACACACAAGCAATTTGTCTCTGGCAGAACATGTTGCACGAGTATTATCATAAACAAAGACATGACAAATAAATATGGAAGGGCATTCCTTAATGTAAGTGGTACCTGCCAGGAACAACTGTGAGACAACATGCAAAGTATCAAGCAGAGCAAAAAGGATCAGTGTGAGAATAAAATCCGATGGATGCAGTCCGATATGGCGACGAGATGGCAGACGTCAGCAAGTGCTCTCATGAGCCTTGCTTTTTTTGTGTTGTTTTTGTGTTTTCTTTTGTCACTTTGCGTTGTTGTGCGTCGTGTGGAACTGATATGGATTGTTTTTCAGCATTTTTGGCCACGGCATTCATTAAGAAGGAGACTGTGCTGAGTGGTTGTGCCTTTTCGGCAGCACATATATGTCAGTACTGTTTTTGAATGGGAGGAATGTCGATGTCATCGCTGGACAGCTCTGGGGCCATTGTGTTTTTTTGCGCCTGTAATGGGCAGCATCTTCACAGCACCGCTCTGTTCAGCGGAAAAGTCGGTGCTGTTGGATGGCCTGTGGCTGGATGGATGCATGGCTTGAAGAGCAAGAAGCGTCAGCGCACAGCGCCGATGCGTATGTGGAACTGTTGCAGCTTGGAATTGAAGCGGATTTACGTGGGACAGTCTCTTTGGTAAATGGATGCTACAACTTCGTGTTTGCTTTCAACATTTAGCTTGTAGTACACATGCACATTCCATCATGACGTCCCTAATCAACTGGTGAAAAGGGTGCTTTGATCATCTCATTTTTCATCAAGAACTGCTTCTGTAACAAAGAGGGTACAGAAAGTGCTTAAGAATGAATGACTGGCTTGTGTTGTCATATTTCTTTTGTGTAGTCATATTATTTATTTAATATAATTTTTCTATTCTATTTTTAATCTATTCTAATCTATTTTTTGTTCTTTTGGCTTCAAGATGGCCGTGAGAGTGCCTTTCCAGCAGCTCCTGTATTGTGTTTTCCTACTTCATCCCTTTCACCTTCCTTTCACAATTTTTCTCCTGTGAAATATACATTTCTCCACTGCAAGACTAATAAAGGTAAATCCAATCCAATAACAGTTGTACAGTTGGTGCGGAAAAAACTTTGAACAACTTTAAAGTGATCAGTCGCTGTATTTGTAGTGGAACCAGTGCACAACTACGCAGATGACCGTGAGCGACGTGAAGTCGGGGGAGGCAGGTGAGGCAGTGCCTCACCTGTCATCATGGACAAAATCAAATGAAAAAATAAATTAAGCAGTTATATTTATTTAGTGATTTGTACTTTAAAGTTATTTTCCATTTAACCACATTTTTTTCATTTTTCTTTCTAAATCGCTGAATGTTCACATTTACCGTTCAAATACTAAGTTGAGACGAGCGGTGAGGCAGCAGCGGGCTGAGCGTCACCATGGCTTGCGCAGTAACTATGCGAACTGTGCTGGCTTGCAGTGAACCAACCAACAGTGAGACCGCATTGCTGTCCCTCTGCATATCGCTATTAAAGTGTTCGAACACGTTTAGTATATGAGCTGATGTATATAATGTACAGTCACAGTACATTATAAACACTGTACTACAGTGTTTATTTTATTTTGATCAAAAATGTGTGCACAGGTGAGGCACACAGTTCTCCTGCCTCATGACAGGGGGTGCTGGTGATTCCAGGGATTCTTCTTGCGACTCCTTGGGAGCAGAATAATATAATTAGTGACAACAAGCTACAGTAGACAGTTAGCAAGTTAAGTGCAACCATTCAGTCATTTTTTGTGTTGATTGGCCTTATTTTCAGAATGGATGATTACATATCGAAATTGAAAGAATTTTCTAAACTCGACTTTGAATCGAAGCACGAGATAATAATTAAAGGAAGACCTACACCGAACTGTATAGCTCTCAAATGGTGAGGGATGGATGTAAATCTCCTGGACAACTTCTCAGCTTTTTAGCCCAGAAGGATCTCATTGAAACTATTCCTAAGGCGACAAAGTTGCTCCAGCTTGTGCTCACTGTTCCAGCTGCAACAGCATCAGTGGAGTGGTCATTCTCAGCACTGAAAAGACTGACAACATACAGTCGGAACAGGACTGGTTAAGGACAACTTTCTTCACTGGCAGTGATCTCCATTGAGACATACTTTTAAAACTGAAGAAAGATAAGGAAGGCTTCTACAAAGAAGTTATCGATGCCTTTCTACAGAAAGAGTGGCGCAAAGACTTCATTTATAAGTAAAAGGTAACACGATAAAGTTTTTTAAAATTATTTTTTCTATGCTAGTTTGTATATATGAAGAATGCTGACATGACATTTTAAACAGAACACATTAACTGTTGCCAATCAAATGGTGAATAAGATACTCTGTAGAGTTCATATGTTTGTAAATCTGACTGTGATGACGTCAGTGCCTCACCAGCCATGAACCTCACCGCATGTCACTGGATAGGTGACGTTGGTTCAATGAGGACAGAGCTGGAGCTCCAATGACTACAATGGGATGCTGTTCAAAGGGTTGTGTTAAATTTCAAAGAGCCACATCACAGATTTGGGTTGCTGTTTGGGGAGTTCATGGCGAGAGGGAAGAGGCTGTTGGATTCAGTGTGTGAGGATCAGTCGGCCTGCCTGAGGGGAGTAGCTGGAAAATGTGATGGGCAGGGTGCAGAGGTGCAGTACGATTTTTCCGTGTCATTGTCTTGGTTCTTGAAGTGTGCAAGTCCCCGGTAGTGGGGTCGGGCAATACCAATGATTTTTGTCCGCTGTCCTAACTGTCCATTGAAGTCAGATTTGTCTATTTTTGTGCCGGCCTACAAACCGAACCGTGATGGAAGAACACCGGATGGATTTGATGAAAGCTGTGTAGAACTGTTGCAGAACCTCATTTGTCAGGCCATGCTTCTTCAACAGTCTCAGGAAGTACATCCTTGGTTGGCCTTTCTCAGGTTGGTATTGATCTCCCAATACATGTCCTGGGAGACTGTGATTCCATGGAACTTGAAGATCTCGTGTTTAGCTCTCGGTTATGTCGGCAGCACCGGAGATCCAGCTGCAGACTCGTCGCCGTGAAAGCGCGTTCTACCAGAGACAAATCCTTATGTGTTCTACATACTTAGCCAATAAAGATTAATCTGATTCTGATGTCTCATAATATTACAAACATGATTATATAATATTTACAAACCTCCAGAAACTTTTGTTGTCACCTCCAAAGTGAAGATTAGTTTTTGTCTAAAAATTACTGTCGAAAGCTCCATTTTGGAGTTGCAAGTGTCATGACGTTGGAATCTGTGCAAGGTCAGGAGGAGCTGCAAATGTCGTTTTGTGTATTCCTGAACAGATCCATTTTAACTCACCACTAACCATGTGGCAAACGGGATGTGTGCACCCTGTTTTTCAAAATGGAAAGAAAGCAGCAGAACATTGATCTGCACTTACCTCAGAATATCATGGAGAACGCAAGGACTGCAGTAAAACTGGTTTGGGAATTCCTGTGAAAAAAATGTACGGCTAAATAAATAGTGTATAACAAAAATCCATAACTGTCACGATTTGTAAGGTGGTGATGGTGGTTGTGGATCCCAAAAAAGCAGGCAGGAGGGCGGAGCAGGGTGTATTTGACAGAAAGTCTGTGTAAGCTCTCAGTCGCACAGGAGTGGTCCATCGATGAAAAGGTTTCTTCTGCCGTCATCTGTACTTCTTTGAAATACAGATGACGGCTGAAGAAGTCTTTTCATCAATTTGACAGAATGTATTAAATAAAGTCAGCAGGAACAAAATCTCAAACAACAAAGTAGCAAACAAAACCACGAGTAAAACAATGACAAGATTAAACAAACCTGACAGGGTGAAACAAACAATAACCAGAAACTGAATGGTCATACCGGGAGTCCTTTTAACTGCCACTGATTGAAACAACCGACAACTGTGCAACTGCAGGCGGGGCTGACAGTGCCACCGGTTGGTCACCAACCAGAACGTGACAATAACACTGTCAACCAAGACAATCAAGAGCATATTTACAAACAAATTAACAATTAGAGATATATATCTTGGGTGCCACATGAGCAGAGACGTAAATAGTGTTGTCCCCAAATTGGAGCCTCTCACAGTTTCATAACGAAAACCATAGTGACCCAACTGATACAGAAAATTCAACACCCTGATAGACCTTCATCTGAAGCCTCCTTAAATAGAACTCTGTTCTATAGGTGCCTATCAAAAATGCCAGATTCACAACTACCCGAGTCAAGGTCACCAGGACACACCTCCCCTATAGATAGGGTTGATGGTGCACTGCTCCCCTTTTAACCCAGAGATGTCAGATGCTGCACCAGAATTTCTTCAAAGCTGTGCAAAAGCCACACTCCATAATTTCACAGAACTCCTGGCATGCCTTCATTCTTACCTCCTAAACCCTAGGCCAGCCAGTGCTGATCAGCTTCCTATGGCCTACGACAGGACTCCTTCCGATTGACAGCATACCCCATCAAAAGTCAAAGTCAGCTTTATTGTCAAATATGCTAATATGCATGACATACAGCACAGATGAAATTACTGTCCTATCGGACCCAGCATGCAAGGCACTTATAATTACTTTAACAAACATAAACATGAAAACGCCAATTTGCCGGGAGAGGGGAGCCGCTGCGTGTTCACGCGACTCCATCTTGGGAAAAAAAAAATTGAAAAAATAACAAATATGACAACACAAAGACACAGAGTCATTCATTCTTCAGGACTTGCTGTACCCTCTTTGTGATGACATGAAGCAGTTCTAGTTGAAAGAGGAGAGGATCAAAGCATCCATGTCAGCAGTGGATCAGGGACGTCATGGTGGAATTTGTACGTCTACTACAAGCTAAATGTTGAAAGCAAACACGAAGCTGTAGCATCCATTGACAAAAAGACATTGTCTCACATCTCCTCATCACTAGATTGGACCAACACATTCACATCATTGTGGTTCTTTGCTTCTTGCTTGTGTAGTATGTTGATGCCAGATGTGCTTCTCTATTCTGCTTTTTGCGTGAATTACAATTTTGACTTTTTATGGACAATAAAAAATATATTTTCCCCATCTTTAGGTAATGTCGGCTAGGGTAATTGTTTTCAACAGTTTTCGCTAAGTGCTCACAATTACTTGAGCATGGCTTCCCAATTATCACAAGACAGTGTTAGATGAAATCGCTGGCATTTATGATTCCATTGGTGACTTGAGCCATATTGATATCCTGCAGTGATATTCTCTTACTGACACTTAGCTTACCTTCTTGATGACACTGTTGACAGACAGAATCAGTTTTAGTTAAAACTGTGTGGCCACGGCTGCTCACAAGCATGTGAGAAGCCAAGACAATATTAAACAGAACTCGCCATGGCTGCCTGTTGATTTTCTCAAATCTATTAGTTCAAATGTGAATATGAAGTCTCTTGGTCGTTACGACTAACACAATTGAAGTTCTCTCAGAACTTTTCAATTGGTGCAGAAATCCTGCGGTCTTTTGCTCGCAGTTAATTTTTTCTTTGTCCCCATCCTCACAGGAATTTCAAAGTTCCACGATTTTACACACACGCACACCCCCCCCCCACCCCCATCCAGCACACACACACACACACACACACACACACACACACACACACACACACACACACACACACACACACACACACACACACACACACACACACACACACAAATACACACGTACGTACACAATTTTTTTCTGCACCTACCTTAACCAAAATGAGGTTTATGTCTGTAGATCTGTTATCTCCCACCAACTTTAGGCAGTTATACTTGTTGGCCCTTAGAAGAAATTCTTGAAATTGGGATGACTGCGAGGTACTGGATAAACTGTTTGTTGTCCTTTCTATCAGATAATAGACACAGGCATACAGAGAAATCAGTGTTGAGAGATACAGTGAGACCTCAACTTACAAACACCTTATCTTGCAAACTTTTCATCTTACAAACATCAAATTTATGAAAATTAAACCTTATAATAAGCATTATTTTCATAATACACACCCACCACGGCTGGCGGAGTGATCTTCGGCGGAAGCACACGACCGAACAGCACCAGAGGTTAAATTACCAACAGTCCATATGGAAGGTGACTCTCCTTCCATAAGCCATCAAGTACCATCAAAAAGGTAAATAAAACTTTATTTTACAGCACAGTTTATTTCTTTAATTACAGTCCTCATGTAATGCGCCTCTCTTTCCAAACAGCAATTCCCTTTGACCTTCGACCTCCAACGCCATTCCATCAAGCCATAAATCAAGCCATCACAAATGTAAATAAAGTGACTTTATGATACAATGCAGTGTATTTCTTTCATTACAATACAATAGCACATTTATTATACATAGAATAAGGTATGTTGTGTGTAGTTTTAAGGCGTATTTAGTTGAAAAGTATATTTTATGGAAACCCGGGAACGGATTATTCCCATTTTAATGGTTTCCTATGGGAAATCTTTTTTGGAGATACACTTTTCGCCTTACACACTCTGTCTGAGAACCAATTAAGTTCGTAAGTTGAGGTCTCACTGTATTTAGAGAGGAATTTATATTGAACTAACAAAATTAAATTGTAAAATCAATTTCAATAAAAGTCAGAATTTGTTTCCAGTTATTCAGGGATGTCCAATTACAAATATTGATAAGGCACAGATACATGCCTTATTTCAGTGTGTCAAGACCCTGCGAACGCTGCAAACATGAGCCACTAATAATTAAAGTACCTTGAGTGACCAAAGATGAAAGAAATGACATTATGACAGAACATTTTTTGATCAATATCATTCTTACCGATCCACTCATCTATCGCATGAAGAAGCCATGTTGATAACTCGAGAGTTCATTATTCATGTGTTGCTATGAAAATGAATACAGTGATACCTTGGCTTACGAACTTAATTGGTTCCCAGACAGAGTGTGTAAGACGAAAAGTGTGTATTCCAAAGATTAATTTCCCATAGGAAACCATTAAAATGAGAGTAATCATTTCCCAGGAACCCATAAAACATAATTTTCTACTTTGTAAGCCTTAAACCTACACAAAATATACTTTATTTCATGTATAATAAATGTGTTATGGTGTTATAATCAAAGAAATAAACTGCACAGTATAATAAAGTCATTTTATTTACCTTTGTGATTGTCGTTGATAGCTTGATGGAATGGAGTGGCCTTTGAACTATCAACGTTGAAATGAGTCCAAATGTCACTGTTTTCTATCCATTTTCTCACTCTCTGTCGTCTTCCTGTATCTTTAATGATTAAACCACCTCCCCTCACTGCTGCGTTCTTGACCAATCACATGGCTTTAACCGAAGACTGGGGGCGGGGGAATAGAGGACACAAAACAAGTCGGCTGTCATTTTCTTTTATGGAGAATGGCCGCACTCTCTCTCTGTCTGTAAACCCCCCTCCCCACTTCTGCGTTCTTGACCAATCACGTGCAGCTTTAAGGCTGGGGGTGGGGAATAGAGGACAAAAGAAAAATCCGCTCCAATTTCCTTGTTAGGAGAACAGGCTTGTTCGCGAACGACACGCTACTCATTGTGGCGCTCCGTGTGTATCCCGAAAAAGTTTGTATGCCAAGGTTAAATTCTCATAAATTTAACATTCATAAAAAAGGTTTTATTTATTTTTTATTTATATTGGTTTTTATTTTTATACACACAAAAAATTGCCACTTGTACATTAGCATGTTGACTTTTGATATTAAAGAAACATCTTTAAATGAATTAGGGAACAGCAGCGACAGAGAACTCTAGATTATAGAATATTATCCTCACCTTGGTGACTGTTGGTGTACAAATCCAGTTTCGGTGGATTGGTCCACTCTTGAATTCTTAGGCCCAATTCGATGGACAAAACCTGGATTGTAGCTGTCTTTCCACATCCTGACGGTCCTGTTAGCAGCAAGATCCCACCCTGCGAGGAAGAATGGGCCATGTGTGACCATGTCTACACGCACATTGGTACTGTGCGCGAGCATGCACACACACAGACGGGCACACGCACACACATGCGCACGCACATGCGCACACACGCAGGCACACACACACACACACACACGCCTGCCCGCCCGCAAAAGGAGAAATATAGATCGAATTACAGGACAGAATCAATTAAATGGATTAAATGGATCAATTTGCCTGAAATGAATGAAAACATCCTTCATAAAACATTTTGCGCCACTTGAACCATTCTGAAAACTACAATAAAATATTTTTTATGAACATTAAGAAAAATATACAAATCACCGTAGTCTATAAAACTAAAATGAAAAACAACGAGTTTATTATTTTTATGTTTTTGCAAATCAAAATGAGGAAGTCAGTCAAAATGACAACCTAAACTGATACCTTTGATCCGTCAGTATGGACTTTCAGCCAATTCTGCACTTCTTCGACCTTCTTCTTGTGAACAGCTAAATCAACCTATGTAAAAAGACACAGTAAACATTACAAGCTAACAGGTTGCAGATCATGTATACTCCGGGTAAAAATTCTCAGTTAATTCTCAAGTTATTTTAGAAGTTACTATTCATTTGCTGTGATAGTGATGTATTCAAACATGTATTCACCATATTATTGTTGGAATGATTGACTGCCTGTGATACATGAGTGTACAAGATGGAGTTATTTGGAAGGGGCCAACTTGGACATGACCTCAAATGGGCGACTTGTCTGCAGACTGCGAACCACCAATAAAGGACCTTGCTCACCTGCGACGGAGAGAGGAGCCTGAAGACCATGGATAGGGAATGTAAGGACACATTTGCAGACAGACACCTGTCTGTCTGTGTCTTACAAAACGCATACATTGTGTGTTATCAGATGCGAACATTGTATGTCATCAGATTTCTCTGAACCCAATAAGTAGAGTAGTTGTCGAATTAGTGATTGACAACTTGTACCGGGCAAATAAAGTTCTCCTCTTGAGATGAAAAGACCACCAGAGTGTGTCATCCTCTTTTTTGTTTTAAATTTAATAAATGTCTATTTGGTGAACTTGACACCAATGTTATCTTTTCTTTCAATATTACTACTAATAATTAATATTATAAAGTGGCACGGTGGAAGGATGGTTGCCACATCCGAGTCACTGTGCGAAGCTTGTGGTTTTATGCGCTTCTTTCCTAATCTTCTTGTTTGGAGTTTGCATGATCTCCTCGTGCCTGCATTGGTTTTGTGAGTACCGGTTTTCTCCCACATGCCAACAATATTTAAATGACCTATAAGACTACCCTGATTATAAGATGACCCCCTCTTTTTCAAGACTGAAGTTTGAAAAAAAAACTGAACAACACATTATTTTTATACAGAAAGTAGTTACAGTATATCTGAAACAAATGAGTAAAACAATATATTTGAGAGGGGTCACTCCTGAAGACTTTCTATGACTCTGTGGATGCTTCAGCCATCCACTATGGAATTGTCTGTTGGTCAGGCAGCATCACCACACGGGACAGAAAAAGACTGGGGGGCCTGGTCAAGAGGGCCAGTTCTGTCCACGGCTGCTCGTTGGACTCTTTGGAGGAGGTGTGCAACAGACGGATGCTAGCTATGATGCTAGATTGGATTGGATTTGGATTGGATTTGCCTTTATTAGTCTCACAGTGAAGAAATTTACATTTCACAGCAGCAAAGTGATGAAAGGAATGAAAGTAGAAAAACAAAATACATGAGCTGCTGGAAAGGCAGCCACTCTGATGATAGCTATAATAAAAGCTATGATGGACAACACCTCCCACGACCTCCAGCCCACCCTGACAGCACTGGGTAGCACCTTCAGCCAGAGACTATTTCACCCGCGCTGCAAGAAAGAGAGGTACCGCCGCTCGTTTCTACGAACTGCTGTCAGGCTTCTTAACAATCACATGTGAAAAAAAAATGTGGACTCTTGTACTGTAAATAGCACAGCCACCTTGTTGATGCAATACAGCTATATATATCAATATGCCTTTTCTTATATACTTACAGGGATGAGGGAGCTTACAAGCTCTCTACTACCTGGAGCAGTATCTCAAAATCAGAAATAATAAAACCATTACTGGGACACACGGACCAACATTGCGAGAACTCAAAGCAACTCGCTACAGAACTCGCCATCATAAAAGTACAGAAAGACGAAATGTTCATATCACATGACGTCATCTCACTTTTCACCAAAACACCCACCAAAGCCACTATTCAGATAGTACAGGACTGACTCAAAGCAGACAGGACACTCAAAAAACGCACAAATCTAACAGCACATGACATAACCCAGCTACTTCAGTCCATTGCCACATCCACATATTTCCAATTCAGAAACACCATATACAGACAAAAAGAAGGGTTCACCATGGGGGACCCACTCTCTGCCATCATGTGTGGGTTCTTCATGGAGGACCTGGAACAGAAAGGGCTTTCAACTGCCCCGGAAACATACAAACCAACACTATGGAAACGATATGTGGACGACATTCTGGAAAAAAATCAAAACAGGACATACACAACAGCTTACGGAACACCTCAACTCCATAGACACTACAGGCAGTATCAAGTTCACCCATGAAGAGGAAATAAACCAATCCATCGCCTTCTTGGACTAGAACATACACCACACAGACAACGGGGTCGTCAAAATAAAAGTACACAGGAAACGCACACATACTGACCAATATCTCCTTTGGACATCTGAACACCCCACTATTCATAAGTTGTCAGTCGTCAGAACATTACATGAACGCACCACAATGATCATGGACCCAGAGGACAGGACATAGGAGGAAAAATATATACAACACGCACTACAAAAATGCCAATATCCTCAGTGGGGCAGAGAGCAGGTCAAAAACAAAAACAACACAAGACAGGGGAGAAAGAAAAAGCAAACAAACAAGAACAAAGTGCAATGGTAACATTGCCATACATGAGAGGGATCACAGAACGCATACAAAGAGCACTGAGGAAACACAACAGAAACACACCGGTCAAACCACACACAACTCTCCGACAGATCTTGGTACACCCAAAGGACAAAACACACCCGGAAAATAAATGCAACTCAATATATGAAATCCCATGCAAGTCATGCTATAAATCATACATCCGGGAGACAGGAAAGAGTTTCAATACAAGAAAAAAAGAGCACAAGAAGGAGTGCGACAAGGAGACAGCAACAATACAAACACGAGCAATAAAAGAACAAGCACAACAGGAGCACCATAAATCTGCCATCACGGACCACATCAAAAAAATCACATCATGGACTGGGAGGAGGCCAGAGTCATCCACACCGAAGAAAACAAACATCAGCGCTGGATCAGGGAGGCCATTGAAATCCGGAAGCGAGGACCAACCACCATCAACAGGGATGAGGGAGCTTACATGCTCTCTACTACCTGGAGCAGTATCCTGGAGGGACGAGCGGACAGCGGGGGGCGTGGCTTGCCTGTCAGATCTGACAGGTAGGTCACGCCCTCAAAGCAACACCAGCTGAAAATGGCGCGTAACAACAACATCCGTGACACTCTGACGAAGGCGGAAGTATACGCCGAAACATGTCAGGTATTTGAACACATACACTGTCTGTAAGTAAAGAATCTGCTATAAATTAGACATTGTGATCTGTAGCGAGAGCAGGTAACAGGTGGGGGAGAAACGAGCGATGGAGGTATGCCCTGGAAAGGTGAGGAATGAAGATGACTCGCAGCAAGACGGAATATATGTGTGTGAATGAGAGGGACCCAAGTACAAGAGTGATGCTCCTGGGAGAAGAGATAAAGAAGGTGGAGGATTTTAAGTACTTGGGGTCAACTGTCAAGAGCAATGGAAAGTGTGTAAAAGAGGTGAAAAAGTATGTCCAGGCAGGCTGTAACGGCTGGAGAAAATGTCAGGTGTGATGTGTGATAGAAGGGTTTCCGCTAGGATGAAAGGAAAAAAACACGGTGGTAATGTTTGGACTGGAGACAGTGCCACTGAAGAAAAGACAGGAAGCAGAGCTGGAGGTAGCAGAGATGAAGATGGTGAGGTTTGCTTTGTGAGCGACCAGGTTGGATAGGATCAGGAATGAGTGTATTAGCGGTACAACTCACATTAGAGGCTTTGGAGAGAAAGTCAGAGAGGCCAGACTGAGATGGTTTGGACATGTCCAGAGGAGAGAGAGTTACTCTATCAGAAGAAGGATGCTGAGCCTTGAATTGCCAGGCAGGAGACAGAAAGAAAAACACTAAAGAGGAGGTTCATGGATGTTGTCAAAGAGGACATGATGGTAGCTGGTGTGAGAGAAGAGGATGCACAAAACCGAGATAGATGGAGGACACAGATTCGCTGGGGCGATCCCTAAAGGGAAAAGCCAAAAGAAAAATAAGAAGAATGAAGAAAACTTGTGCTTTGAATACAAATGCAAAGCTGTTATTGAATATATGCTCACAATTATAATATAGGAATACTCATACATGTCATCATGCATGTAATCACATTCACAGTTCTTCTTTCACGTCTACATTTAATCATTCAACTAATTATACATTCAATGTTGGTATTAAATTATTCATGTGTGATGTGAGGTAATTACTATACAGAAAGGACTGCTTGCGAAATCTATCAAGGCCAATCACTGATGTTAATAAAAAGAAAGAAAGGTGTGTCCGATGACCGATTAGAATAAATGAGAGCTGTACTCAGGCTGTCCTATTCACCTTGCAACAAAAAACAAGAGACATCTTCTCTCTTTTTGAGTGAGTTCAATAATTCCGCGTTATTACGCTAACATTTGGAATAATGAGTATATTGTAGCGGGCACTAGGACCAGGCATCTCACCCAGCAGCACAGTAGGGGGCGGGTTTATGTTACATATATTTCACTGCATTTTCTATTTGAGTGAGATCCACTTGTTAGCCGTTGGAATAAGTACATGTCCACGTTCAGTCTTGTGTGCTCCTTCCTCATCGGCTACACTGGTGACCCCGACGTTTAAAATGTTCTGTCAACCGATGAAAAGGCATCTTCCTAGGCCATGTCGTCACGACCAATGCTCCAACTCGCAGCGGCCGCCTCAGCAGCGAGGCTGCCCGAGTTCGGGCACTGCGATCCGGCTTTGTGGTTCCAGCATGTGGAAGCGCTTTTCCACCTACGTGGTATTACGACAGATGAGCCGAAGTATTATCCGGTCGTGGCGTCTCTCAACGAGCAGACTACTCGTCGTGTGCTGTCGCTCTTACGCGCACCTCCACAGAGAGATAAATATGCGGCGCTCAAACACCTGCTGCTCAGACAGTTCACGTAATCGGCCTCTGAGAGAGCAGACAGGCTTCTTTCCCTTCCCACACTCGGTGACGGATCAGCAGTGGATCTCATGGACAAAATGCTGTCGCTGTTAAGTTAGGATGAGGAAGCCTCCGCCTCAGCGCGCGCCATGCTAGCTAACTCGACGTGCTTAGCCACCGGCGACTATCAAGGTTTGGCTGAAGAAGCGGATCGAGCGCTTCTGGCGAGACGGCGGTTCGCCGTGCAAAGCGTGACGGCCAAACCCCTCGGTGAAGGTGCATCGAGTATCGATCCGACTATCGTGGAAGGAGTGGTATCGGAGAAGCGGCGCGGGAAGACCATCTGTTTTTTCCATCAGCTGTTTGGCGGCAAGGCTCGACGCCGAGTATCCCCGTGCCACCACAAGGCTCCGTGAAACTCCCAACGCCGGCACCCAGTAGCAGCCATGGGCGCCGGCAGCGAAAGCGCGCTGCCTTTCATTACGGACTCCTCGTCAGGAAGACGTTTCCTTGAGGACAGCGGATCACAAGTAAGCCTGCTGAAGCCCACCACCGCGGAAAAGACGGCAGGTGGATGCAGGCATCCCCTGTGCGCAGCTAACGGCTCGGCCATTGCCAACTTTGGCTCCAGGTCGGTGACTGTGCGCTTCCACGGACAGGAATTCAAGTGGAACTTTATTGTTGCCTCGATCACAGTCATGAAAATCGGCGCAGATTTTTTATGTGCTCACGGACTACTTGTGGACACTGCTAACCGTCGTTTGATTGACGCCATATCGTTCGCAACTTTCCCCGTGTGAGGCTGGAGGGCTCGGAGCATTAACATACGCAAATTATTTAATTTCAGGAAACGTTTACGAACGTCTGTGGACCGATTTCCTGTCGTTAACTACTCCCGCCTTTTACAATTCCGATACGAAACATGGAGTAGAGCATTTCATCGCCACGGTCGGCCCGCCAGTTTTTGCCCGCACTCGTCGCCTTGACGCGGCAAAATTGGCAATGGCGAAAGGGGTGTTCGCGACGATGGAGCGCTTGTGCATCGTGAGGCGTTCCAACAGCCCGTGGGCCTCACCATTACACATGGTGCTCAAAAGTGACGGTTCTTGCCGGCCGTGCGGAGATTTTCGTCGGCTGAACAACATAAAGACACATGACAGTTACCCCGTCCCGCACATTCAAGATTTTCAAGCGTTTTGATTCGCACAGCCTTATCGTTAACAATGTGAAGTGCCAGTGGGTTACGAAAGGACGTCAGTAAGTGGGCAGCTGTATGTGTGGCATGTCAGAACGCCAAAGTCCACAGGCACACCGGGGCAAACCTGGAAACCCGACTCCAGCACCATTTCACCACTGTGTCCCCATAGTATTTGTTACGTCTGCTCTTAGGTCATCCCGGTTTGATTTCGTGCGTCACAATGGCCCGTTTAGAGTGCTCGAACACGGTGAAAAGAGTTATGTGCTCGATTTGGGTGGGTGAAGGGAGGGCATTTCAGTAGACAGGCTCAAACCGGCTCATTTAGTTGCGGGCCAGGACATTTCGCCGGGCCAGGTTCCACGTCGCAGACGCACTCAGAAACCTCCAGCCTCACCGCGGCATGCCAGGGTTGAGTGTCGTTCCCCCACTCAGGTCTCACCCGGGTCACCTGCCCAAATAACTTCACCTGCACCACCGAACGAAGGACTGCGTAATCGTTGTGGCAGGATGGTCAAGTTTGCACCTTGACTTTCCTTCTGGGTGTTCTGGGGGGGCTGTATGGCGGGCATTAGGACCAGGCATCTCACCCAGCAGGAGCACAGGAGGTGGCGGGTTTATAATTAATTTAACAGATTCTTTACTCACAGACAGTGTATTGTAGGTGTTTCAAATATTTGATATTTGAAATATTATCAAATAATATCAAATATTTGAAACACCTACAATACACTGTCTGAAAGTAAAGAATCTGTTTTAAATTAGATATCAAGTAGACAGGATGAACTTAATACAACGGTGGCGGGTTTATGTTACATATATTTCACTGCATTTTCTGTTTGAGTGAGATCCACTTGTTAGCCGTTGGAATAAACACATGTCCACATTCAGTCTTGTGTGCTCCTTCCTCAACGGCTACAATATATTTAATTCATATTTTTATTTACAATTCAATTGAATACAATGTTTGGGCTGGCGGTGAGAGACCAGGATGAATATTCATGTTGAAAGTGAAAAGGGAATAGACCAGGGGTGCTCAATATGTAGATCGTGATATACCAGTTGATCTCCAAGCTATTATTGGTAGATCACACAACAAGCTGACGTGACATTGTCATGAACTGATACTACACAACTAAAGTTGAGTTTAAACATAATGGGTAGATCATTTTGACTTGGTCATTTCAAAAGTAGCTCCCATGCTGAAAAAGTGTGAGCACCTGTGCCATGGAGGATGGGTGGATGAAAATTTACCTTTGAGCACGGCATGTACCTTTCCACCCAGGGTTCATCCTGTTCCCTACGGCCGAGGGCTGAGCTGCAGATCTCTCTTTTCCGGTTGCGAGGCCTCATTGGTTCGATTTGGGAGCCCTAGTCTAGATTGAAATAAATTATGTCCTGTCAAATCAATGAAAGCTTATCCACCCACCAAATTGTTTATCAAGAAAGATCACATTTAAATTAAGTTTTACACATAATCCAATTTACACATAATCCAATTAATAACACCAAACACAACGACAATGAATGGTAACACAGATGTAAGAATATAAATATTGTGTATTTGTTATTTTTATTCTTTCAAATGCTAATACTAATGAGCCACGTCATTTGTATGTATCACAAAATTGTACTTTTACCGGTTATTTTCAGCACGTTTCAACACAAAACAAAAGTACCGTAATAAATGGCCAAAGCAAGTGAGCTGGGGGTCAACAACTCAACTCGGTTGAGCTTGGTTTCAGGTTATTACTATTTCCAGTACATGCCCAGTCTAGCAATAGAAGTTATCATCATATCCATAAGATTTTTTTTTCAAAATGAACAACAAAGACGACCGGATAGACTTTTTAACTCACTCTGATTGAAGCAAGCTTTCTCTTTCAGTGGCGGATTTTCATTCTTGACAATGGTTCTTAAAACTGAGGTAACCAAGTCTTGCATGGCAATGAGCAGTCGGCAGACTACCCTCAATCAAATATTTTTTTAGCATTTGTTTTGCACAATTTACATTTACAAGCCAAGCGGTGGAGTAATGTGTCACGCGACGAGCAATTAACCGTACACCTTTTTAAAATAATTTCAGAATAAACTCACAAAATTCAACTACATTTGGCCAAACCTACGCATCAGGGTTGGGGTCAACTCCAGTTTTTTTCGAACAAATGTTGTTATCCAATTCGTCAATCAAAATACAAGTTAATAATGGACACAGCTCATCATGAGCTTTGGAGACTCACATGCCGAAAATTGTGCGGCGACTGGCGTAAAGAGACGCGCTACCTCAATTTACGGCATTTTTGGGTGAAAATGCCCAAAAAAATCACCCCAAAGTTCTGACAAAGTAAATACTGCAAGGAAACATCGGGTGACATCTTTTCAGGTCAGTGCTATGGATATTAAACGTAAATGTCTAAGATAATATTTAAGATAGTATTTCGAATCCGGAACGATGTGTTTTTTAAATTTATTTTCAGGTTATGGCACGTGTTGTGGGGTGAGAGCTCGATACGAATATGAGACAACCAAACATCCTGTTAACAGGTATCAAAACCTCTCCATTGTTTTGTGTCTTGTGTGGCTTTGGGAAACGAATTTACAACTGTTCAAAATAATATAGCTACGCATTTATTTTATGACATACTGTCTTAGTCCGAACTTCGTTACACTCGAAACAAAAATGCGTGTGTTGATCGATATTCTGCAGCCGTTCCGCGAAAGCTGGAGTATAATGGAACTATCCATTATATTCCAAGGGTGAATTAGATTCCCATCAAAATATTATTGTGTGCTCATTCAAAAAGTAACTTCATTGAGATGCTAATTCCTCTTGCGGTTGCAAATTACGGAAGAGGATTAGGGCCACGGAAGAAAAAAAATATGGTTGGCAAAATTCTGACTTTAATGTCAGAATTCTTTTCGTTGTGACTTTAAAGTATTCTGACTTTGTGACGTTCGTGGAGCGATTCAGTTTTGGCCCCGTCAGCGTGTACAGTACGTACATGTGGCTCGTAAGAAAGGACATACAGTAATGTCGTCACCTATCGACTTTTTGCGTGGCCGAGGAGTGTCGGAAGACGTCCTTTCTCTTTTGGAGGAGCAGAGGGTGAGTAAACAGTGTGTTCTGTTTGTTTCGTTTAATGGCCGTTGTGTCCATAGTTAACGTGCTCCGCGGAGCTGATAGCTCCGTTGCTAGTCTGAATACTGTATAATGAATGGATGCACCCGGTTTACATCGCGAATAAATAGAAAGTAACCATGTACTTTGGTACTATGTCACCGTGACGCCACATAACGTTGTTTTTTAACTACACCACTCCTGATATCGCACCCCATCGTGTGGAAGACAGTGGCCGGCTGGAGAGTCACTGCAGTTAAAATCATTGTGAAATGAACACACTTGATTAACCTGTTTGGAGTCTCCAGCTACTCCAGATCCTCCAATATTTCACTAACATGCGTGGCAGGTTAATGGAACACACTAAATTGTCCTTGTCATTGTGAGCACTGGTGGTTATTCGTCTGTGCATTGCGCTTGGCTGGCAACGGGTTCAGGGTGTCCCCCGCCTACTGCCCAATGACTGCTGGGATAGGCTAAACAGCACACCTCGTGACCCTTGAGGATAAGCAGATCAGAAAAAGATGGAGAGGTTTTATATAATGATTAAGACATTCATCCACTTGTGAAATAGTCAACCTCACAAGGGTCACAGGTTTAAAACAGGTAAGTTGTTTTAAATAATGTCTGTGTACTTCCAACCTACCACTGAATGCAATTGAGAGGAGTCGAAAAAAAACAACTGGTTTGTGGAGTAAATTTGAAGCTTCATTTTCACATCAGTACAAAGTCCAAATATTGCATCAGGAGACATGTCAAATATACTTCAGTAATTCCTCTCTCAACTTAACATACAAGTCCCTCGCATTCAATGGATCTGATAATGTGTGCCATTCATTTTCCTCCATAAGCAGGCAACACAGTTCAAGTACAGTTTCATCACATGGAAAATCGCCATTTGTCGTGCAGTTTTCCATACATGTGTCACGGGATCCCAAAAAGCAGGCAGGAGGGAGCAGGAGGTTGTTTGACAAATTGTATTAAAATAAAGGTCAGCAGGAACAAAATGTAAAACATCAAAGTCAAAATCAGCTTTATTGTCAAATATGCTAATATGCATGACATACAGCATGGAATTGATGTCCTCTCGGAACCAGCGTGCAAGACATGCAAGGCACTTATAACGTGGCTAAAAAGACATACAATTGACAACAGACAGTACATGTAATTTCTGTATGTAAAGTGAGGTAGTGTCGTCTGGAAAGTGAGGCAGTGACGTATGGAAAGTGAGGTAGTGACATATGTAAAGTGAGGAAGTGGCGTATATAAAGTGATGTAATGTAGTAATGCAAAAACAAACAACAAGAAAGGGTTGAAGTGAGGTCTGGCAGAAAAAAATGAGAAAGAACAAAAAAAATTGAGTTCAGGATAATCGTACAACATGTAGCGTGTACTCAGTGTTCGGTGAGTGTGGCAGTGGGAAGGGGCAGGCTGGGCAGGGCTGGGAGGGAGTTGAGCCTCCGGACTGCCTGGTGGCAGAAAAAATCATCTGAACAGAAAAAATACAAGTATCAAAAGAAAATCAAGTGTAAAAGTCCGCCAAGGTTAAACAAACACATGCACAGCATACAATGCATGCGATTGCAGACAAAGCATGCAACAAACATGAAGCAAACAATGAAACGACACCGGATGGTCGTGCCGGGTGTCCTTTTAAGTGTCAGTGATTAAAACGACCAGCACCTGCGAGGCAGCAGGCAGGGCTGACGTCGCTACCCGTTGGTCGGCAATCTGATCGGGACGACCAGCACCTGTGCAGGTGCAGGCGGGGCAGACCGCGCCCCCGTTGGTCGCCAACCAGATCTTGACAACATGCAGTGATGTCTTCCGTTGAAACAGGTTTTAATTGATCCTCCGCACTGTGCAATTCAGGAAATGAATTCACAATCACTGGTCGACCCGAAGCTGTATCATTGTGCAATCTTTGTCTTATTTTGTGTAAGTTCCATGTCTTCACAACTTCATCCAGCTCACCCTGAACAAAAAGCACCATTGTTTGAGTATGATATTTTCACCATTCATCAAATAAAAAAAAAGTCCCAAAACATTATTCGACCTGACCTGCACAAGATTAAGAAACCAGAACCGGATAAGACTTATCCAGAAAATCTCCTGTTAAGTGGCAATCATTCTGAAGAGTTTGAAATAAATTAATCCAAAATTGTACACTGTTTGCGAAGGGTGGACCACCACCCTTCAATGCGCTGATTGGCTGTACTTCTTCCATAAAGGAAACTTTTCTCCAGAGCCAAATTGTCTGAGTGATTCCGACGCAAAAACATTTGCATTGGTTCGATACAACCGTTTTCTGCGCCCCTGTCTGCACGGATCCTCTCTGGACATCTACCGACACGTGAAACTGTTTTTTTGCAACCACCTTAGGGTCACTATTAGTGGTATAGGTTTGCGCCCATAGCACATACCGGCTAAACCCATCAACACAGCCATCAATGCCAATCCCATAGGGTTTTAATTTGTCATAGCCATCCAGGTGCCAAAGAGCATTTGGCCCTCTACAATTATACTGCCGCAGTTTTAGGCGTCGTGCTCTTCTTAATCCCACGCCTACAGGGTCAGCCTATTTTATAATTTGTTTTATTGTATCTTGTTACACAACAAATGCTTTTGAATGGCACGCAGATGTAGCCAGCGATAACCTTGCATCTGTCCACTAGTCAGGATCTCGTGCTGGACAAAAGGCAACACATCTCCCAGGTCTGACAGGTTCTTTCTTTGAAAAAGACCGAGTCTTTTGCATATCCTTTTCAGAGTCCGAACGCTTAAAATAATTTGAGCATTATGCGATAAAATCGCAAGTATTTCTTTATTGCTGAATCCAAGTCAAAAGCATAGCTTCCACACGATGGGGTGCGAAATTAGGAGTGGTGTTGTTAAAAACGTTACGTGGCGTCACAGTGACATAGTACCAACTTAAATGGAGCATGTTAACTCTGGACACAACGGCCATTAAACGAAACAAACAGAACGCACTGTTTACTCACCCTCTGCTCCTCCAAAAGAGAAAGGATGTCTTCCGACACTCCTCGGCCACGCAAATAGTCGATAGGTGACGACATTACTGTATGTCCTTTATTCCACATTTACGTATTGTACATGCTGACGGGGCCAAAACTGCTCCACGAACAGCTCCACGAACCGCTCCACGAACGTCACAAAGTCAGAATTCTGAGAATAAAGTCAGAATTCTGAGTTGAAAGTCAGAATTTTGCCAACCATATTTTTTTTCTTCAGTGGCCCTAATTCTCTTCCGTACAGCTACAATACCAAGTTTCAGATGCAAATATGCGATGAAAATGTCACCTGCAGGTCACCAGGAAAAGTCCAGCCGAATCAACCAATTGACGACTGAGGCATCCCGTATCCAACGCCGGTCAATCATAAAAATCCATTATTTGTGGTTGTTTTTTTTTTTTTTTTCAGAAGAAAAACGGAGCGGTAGGTTCAGAATAAGTTGAGACAGATTACAGCAAACACAAAAATCAGCAAGCAGGGACATAAGCGAGGAGAGCAGAAGAGCAAAAAGCATCCACCTTCACCGACAGCCAAACAGAAGAATCAAAATATTCAGTAACTGATGTGACTACTATTATGAAAAATATGTTTGTAAATGACCTCAGGCTTGCATGATCAGCAAATGGTTTGAGAAAATAGGAGTCAGGTGACAGGAACTTTGATCACAGTGAATCATCAGATTTTGTGACACTAATGCCCTTCTCAATGATTCGATTCTGAGCCCCGACCTTTGACTTTATATGTTTATATGTTCTCTCGCTGCCTGTATGGGTTTTCTCCAGGTACTCCTGTTTTCCTTCACTTTAAAAACTCACTGGAGTTTTTAATCTTCAATCTCAGCCATTTTACTGGATTTTGTGTGGATTTTAAAAGGCCCAGAAATTGTGTTTTATGGCTACATTAACATGCAACTCCTCTGGAAAAATATATTTTTAGGGTGGAAACAAATCTTAAAGGACAACCGACGTCACTTTTTTGTTTCTTAACTGACATCAGAAAAACGTTTTATAGCATCTAAAATACCCAAAACATGCAGTATATTTTTATTCAAATGCAAAACACCAATAAAAATGACTCAGTGTCCAAAATCGGCAAAAAAATGAGCTGCGAATTGGGCATTTTCAGAAAGCCCCGCCCTCAGTTCGTGACGTCACGCCAAGACGTCTTTCATTCAGAAGAGAAAAAATGCCGACCAGCTCCCGTGAGGAATGATTCAGCCCGTTTCCACAGGCTGACAAATTCCCTCCATGGAGCTTGGACGCCCTCCTCTTGTGGCTCTTGGGTGCAACACGAAGTCCCAAGACCAAACAAGTACAGCAATATACATTGACGTGACGGAAGGACCGCTACAATGTGTCTTTTTTACGGTAAAGGGTGGTCCTTTAGTGACGTCACGTACAGACTCGTCACCAACTCAAAAACAAGACTTCCTGAATATTCAGCGCAAGTCTTAAAACGTAAAATATAGCTATATGCGGTGGAATCTTTGTACAATACGCTCAGTAGAAGTCATTTGAAGACACAACTTGTGCGGAGACATCGGTTGTCCTTTAAAGAAATAAACTGTAAAATAGTTTTATTCACCCTTTTGATGGTCGTTGATGGCTTATGGAAGGAGAGTCACCTTCCATCAGGACTGTTGGTAACTTAACCTCTGGTGTGGCTTCTCTTCTTTTTTCTTTGGAGACTCATCATTTTTGCTGATTAAAAACCTCTTAATTGACACCTGTTGCTTTCTGACTTGTAAGGTCTTACGAAGCTGAGGCATCACATCGGTCATCATGTTGATGATTGTCATAGCCACAGTCTTTTCTTGATGGAACTGTTCGGTAAAAGCCTGCACATCATTCCACTATGCCAATATTGCCTTTATGCGCTCACTTGATGCAGCCATCTTCTCGCCCTCAGATGTTCTCGAACGATCCGTTTCTGGCTTTAAAATCCTCAATAAGCGCCGAACTTCCAGGTTGGCGCATGGCGATATCGGCGTGAATTAGCCGTGCTTACTCGCATAAAATAGCTTTACTCACGCTGTCGCCGGATAGCTGCTTCACGTTAATCCAAATTAACAGAAGTTTTTCAACTTCGATTGCCCGAGACACTCGCTTTGAGAGCACGGAAACACATTTTGCAACCGTGCTCTGCCACTAAATCACACAAACGCACACCTCGTTCGTGTTTTTCAATTAACTCCTTCTCAGCGACTGTGATTTTATTTTCTGTCTTCTTGGGCTGAACACGAGCCTGTGTTTTTTTTTTTTTTTTTTTCGGTCCCATTGTAGTAAAATTACCAGCAAAAAGCTCCAAGGAGGCGATCGACCTGTGCATTCAATGAGAGGGGGTGTGGAAAGTAGCGCCGGCTGGAGCGCTGTTCGGTCGTGTGCTTCCGCTAGGTCATGTGCTTTCGAGTTCTTCCGCCGAAGATTACTCCACCAAAAAGTTTGTATATTATGAATAATAATAATACATTACATTTTAAGCGCCTTTTTTCGGTCAGGGGCGTTCCTTTAGACCAGGGGTCGGGAACCTTTTTGACTAAGAGAGCCATAAAAGTAAAATATTTAGAAATGATTTTCAGTTGGAGCCACACGCACGTGCGCGCGTATACACACACACACACACGCACGCGCGGCCACTTTTCAACAAAATATCAGAGAATGTATTATTTAAAATAACTTTGTGATAGTGCTAACCGTTAACATGAATGGTTTTCCGTTCCTCGTGATTGGTAAAAATCCAGGCAAACGATCGGAATGAAATTCAATTTGCCGGTCCAGAAGCGAAGTTACTGCTAGCTAGCCTGCACACGGCTCATAAGCTTCCACACTTGCTATCTGCAATCTACTTCTCGCAGAAGTATGTTGATGCTAACGTTAACATCGGGCTTGTTAAAATGTCACTGACATTCGACTGTTTCATCGATGGTATTGTATCATTGCAAATTAGAATCAGAACATTTTCTCTCCTCTAATGCTCCGGTGCATTAACGCTGAAGTGCACTAGTTGGGCTCATTTAAAGGGGTGTTTACCTGTTTCAACATGACGGCCACTATCATCCAATCAAAATGGTGCTTTCGGCCAACCTAGCTCAGTGACATCCAATCAAAATTGCGCTTTCCGCCAACTGCAGCCCCAACGGGAAATGAAAGGCGAAAAAACGAAAATATGTATTTAGTTTTATCAGCGAGCCATATGCAATCATCAAAAGAGCCATATATGGCTCGCGAGCCATAGGTTCCCGACCCCTGCTTTCGACTTTAGTTCCTTTATGACGTCACATACGGACTCGTCACCAACTCAAAAACAAGACTTCCTTCCTGAATATTCAGCGCGAGTCTTACAACGTAAAATATAGCTATATACGGTGGAATCCTATTAAAATACGCTGAGTAGAAGTCATTTGAAGCCATTTTACAAATTATGGACACAACTTGTCCGGAGACGTCGGTTGTCCTTTAAGTCATTCGCTGCCATTCATGAATTTGTTCGGGAATTGAAAGTATGCCATAGAATGTATTCATGAGTTTATTTGTTTTTTATTTGTTTGTTTATTTATTTATTTATTTTATGTTAATATTTTGTGGGAGAGTGAAGATAAAGCCCTTGTGTGTGTGAACTGTAGGTAATGTATTTCCCTCCCACAAGGGTGCAACAGTTGCACTTTGCTCCAAAAAAAGCAGGCTCTGATCACCCTGTGAAGTACACGGAGGAGGCAGGCCCTCCTTTCAGTGTTTTCATGCAGGAGAGACCGGTGATCATGGTAAAGTTTATTAAAGGCATCGGAGAACTGGCTAGCAGTGAGAGGATTAAAGATTCGCCCTTTGCAGCCAGGAACGACAGATTTTATAGCAACACCCAATAGGACTACATCAAATAAGACCATGTGATCAGAAATCCCATTTTCAGAGGCTTCCATGTTTAACACTGGTAGTCCATAAGCAAGGGCCAAGTCTAAAATATGTCCTTGTTCGTGTGTCAGGCTTGTCACATGTTGCACAAAATTGAAAGAGTAAACGAGTCATCCTTTGCTTGTTTTTTCTCGGCAGCACACATGGATATTGAAATCTCCCACGAGGAAGATATGATCATATTTGTGGCTGATTTCCGCGAGCAGGGTTGAAAAGTGGTTTAAAATGTCTGTTGTATTTAGGATGCCGGTAGAAGACAGCATAAAACACAGGGAAAGCACGGACAACTTCAAACAAGGTTGCTTTGAAGCTGGTGGTTGATGTGCTGAATGTGCAACGTTTGCGTTTAAAATTAAGTTATAGGTTTAAGGTTTAATTTAGACCGTGCTTACGACAGACCCTGAAGCATATGGCACATAGGCTTAGTCATGCAAATGAGGTAAACCAGAGCCAGGGATGGAACATTAAAGGAAACCAACATCACTTTTTTGTTTCCTAACTGACATCAGAAAAAACATTTTATAGCATCTAAAATCACCAAAACATGCAGTATGATATTTTTAGTCAAATGCAAAACACAAATAAAAAATGACTTAAAGTGTGCTAAAACTGCAAAAAAATTGAAGCGGGAAGTGGCCAGTTTCAGAAGGTCCCGCCCCCTTGTTCGTGGTGTCACGCCAAGACGTCTTGCCTTGCTCGAGAATGAAAACAATGGCTTCAGATTTGGAGAACATGCTTTCTTGTTACTCAAGTTATGAATATCATTCAAATAGTTCTGAAGAGGAAAGCATACATGTTTGTAATTGATTAAATAATTTATTCTGTGACATTTTGAGGTTTGTGCGTGTGGGGGTGGGGGGTTATGTAGCACCAAAAAGAGGCAGAACATGGCGACAAAGCTCCATGAAAACCGGCTGATTTGTTTCCTTAGAATGTTTGTCAGCGACACCTTTGCTGCTTCAGTACCGCCTCGCCAGCCCGGTCCTGGCCTCACAAATCCTGAATGTGGCAGGATTTGTGGCTCCAGAATCGGGCTTCATAGTCACCTACAGTGGTATCGACGCCAGCACCAATAACCACTGTCCAATACCCCACAAAGCAATGGAAGCTATGTCATCTTCGACTTCGATGGACTGCCAAGAGAGAGAGATGTATGTATGTATGTATGTACGTACGTACCTACGTACACGTGATACAATGTGTCCTTTCTCGGTCAGGGGCGTTCCTTCAGTGACGTGACGTGAGGACTCACCAACTCAAAAACAAGACTTACGGAATATTCAGCATGAGTCTTAAAACGTAAAATATAGCTATATGTGGTGGAATCTTTGTAAAATAGGCTCAGTCGAAGTCATTTGAAGTGATTTTACAAATTATGGACACAACTTGTCCGGAGGTGTCAGTTGTCCTTTAAAGGTAATCAGAGCGGAGAGGTCATCAGAATGGCTAATGTGGCGAAATCAGAGAAAGGGATAGAACAATCGAAGTAATCAGATTGGCTTCAGGAGTGCTCCACTGCTCCCCCAACCTTAGAGCAGGGACCTAACAGCAGGGGTCCGGCACATGGACCTATCGGAGCAGAGGCCTCCTCTGTCCGTTAAGAATATAGGGCCTGTGTTACCTGCACAACTTTAGTTCGCTGACAAAGCTCTTCAGATGAGGAGTGAAACGTCCGGCACCTTCAAAGAAGTACAGATGACTGCTTAGGAAACGTTTCCCCAGACAGGGGATGTTCTCATTTTCGTTGTGGACGGTGCGTCATATCAGAACCAACCCGATTGAAGATGCAAGTTGGGTGTGTCAGTGTCAGCCATCAGATCATTGTTGTGTCGGTGCACCATTTTATTTCGCATGACCCGTGAAACTATGAGTTTATGATGACATAGGAAACGCGTCTCGAGAGGCTTCGGGCGTAGCAATACGTGTTCCGAGGCTTCGGGTATGGCCACAAGCTTAATCAACACTGCCTCGAAGCGCACCTTGGAGATATTTTTCCCGATTTACTTGACACACGCCTCGGCACAGTCGGGCACATCACTAATATTTTTTCATTTTTATTTCATGTGGTGTTACCTCGTGTATACCTGTTGTTTTCACCATTTTTGGACATGACATTTGTCAATGGGACTAGTCTGTGCTTGCTGGTTGCACCTTGTAAGCATCACGCATGTGTGTACCAGCTCTGATTTTGATTGAGAGGAATGTTGGTGCACTGGACATCCCGGAGGCATTTACATTTTAAGAATCTAATGGGCAGCATTTTTCTTGGCCTGTTTTGTTTAGTGGAAATGTCTGTGCTGTTGGACAGTCTGCGGATAGATGGATGGCTTGGGGAGCTGACAATGAGAAGAAACGAGCCTCAGTGCAGATGTGGATGGGACACTGGAATTTGGGGCTTGGAATAGAAGCAAATTTGCATTGGACGGGTGTTTAGATATTCAGTCGGACACTGTGAACAAAGGCTCGAACACAGAAAGATTGTCTTTTACTGCCGGCAGGGGAATAGACTATATTTATTTAGATTTATAACATCAAATTCAGACACAGAAGCACAGAACAATAATATATGTACAGATGTCTGCATGTGTTTGAACTATTTACAGGTGTGTGCGTTAGCTATATACAGGTGGCTGTGTGTGTGTGTGTGTGTGTCCATCCTCAATCTTATCACCCTTGGGACAAGCGTCATCATCACACATGTAGGACAGCAACATGCATGCATACATACATACATACATACATACATACATACATACATACATACATACATACATACATACATACAAGCATACTTGCATGCATGCATACATACATACATACATACATACATACATACATACAAGCATACTTGCATGCATGCATGCATGCATGCATGCATGCATACATACATACATACATACATACATACATACATACATACATACATACATACATACATACATACTTGTTAGTGTAGTATAGCACTCTCCAGGGTGCAGCGGGACTGTTCAGGACTCTCAACAAAGTCTTCCCTTACTCCTTGAGCTACAAATATTTACTAACATACTGTACCATTTTCATCTCATAGCATCGACAATGCACTTGACACATAACGGTAGCATTATATGTGGACTTGTGATGTCAGAGGATGAATGTGTACACAACTTGACGAACTGGCCTTTTTGAACATCTGAACTATAACAGATTATTGCAGGACCAATTCACCTAGCAAACAAAATAAAACTAACACGTGAATGTGCACCTGGACTTCCGGGTGGGTGGTCTGGCCTTGTTCGGCGCTGATCCGGTGAAGTATCCCGACCGCTCTTCCAGCCCGATGCCAGCCACTCATTGGGGGAATACGGATCCGGTTCCGAGTCACCCGACAAATAACCCTCAGCTAGTTGTACAGCTGCGCGGCCATTCCAGTACTGTGCCAACGTTAACTGCTTGTAATTTTGACTAAAATGCTTCGCCATAATCGCCGCTCTCGCTTCCATTAAAAGACTGAAAGGAAGGCCCGCCTCCCCCATGTTCTTCATGGGGCGATCGGAGGCTACTTTTTTTAGAGCAAATTCCAACTGTTGTACCCTGGTGGGAAGGAAATACATTACCTACAGTCTGAAATTCACACACAAGATAGACCGGGACTTAAAGGACAACCGACGTCTCCGGGCAAGTTGTGTCCATCTTCTTCTTTTCCTTTCGCCTTTTTCCCTCAGAGGTCGCCACAGCGAATCAATGTCCTCCATCTATCCCGGTTTTGTGCATCCTCTTCTCTCACACCAGCTACCTTCATGTCCTCTTTGGCCACATCCATAAACCTCTTCGGTCTTCCTCTCGGTCTCCTGCTTGGCAGTTCAAGGCTCAGCATGCATCCTTCTCCCGATATAGTCACTCTCTCTTCTCTGGACATGTCCAAACCATCTCAGTCTGGCTTCTCTGACTTTCTCTCCAAAGCCTCTAATATGAGTTGTCCCTCTAATGTACTCATTCCTGAGCCTATCCAACCTGGTCACTCCCAAAGAAAACCTCAACATCTTCAGCTCTGCCACCTCCAGCTCTGCTTCCTGTCTTTTCTTCAGTGGCACTGTCTCCAGTCCAAACATCATGGCTGTTCTCACCACTGTTTTATACACTTTTCCTTTCACCCTAGCTGAAACCCTTTTTTCACACATCACACCTGACATGTTTCTCCAGCCGCTCCAGCCTGCCTGGACACGCTTCTTCACCTTTTTCCACACTCTCCATTGCTCTGGACAGTTGACCCCAAGTACTTCAAATCCTCCACCTTCTTTATCTCTTCTCCCTGTAGCATCACTCTTGCACTTGGATCCCTCTCATTCACACATATATTCCGGACAAGTTGTGTCCATAATTTGCAAAATGGCTTCAAATGACTTCTACTGAGCGTATTTTACAAAGATTCCACCGCATATAGCTATATTTTACGTTTTAAGACATGCGCTGAATATTCCGCAAGTCTTGTTTTTGAGTTGGTGACGAGTCCTCATCCTACATCACTGAAGGAACGCCCCTGACCGAAAAAAGGACACCTTGTAGCAGTCCTTCCATCACGTCAATGCATTTTGCTGTACTTTGGTCTGAAAACGTCGTGTAGGACCAAAAAGAGGCAGAAGAGTGCGACAAAGCTCCATGTAAGCAATTAATCAGCCTGTGGAAACGGGCTGATTAATTACACGGCTTTGTCGCCATTTTCTGCCTTTTTTGGGTGCGACATTTCCCACCCCTGATGCCTCAAAATGACACATAATAAAATATTTAATTGATTGCAAACATGTATGCTTTCTTCTTCAGAACTATTTGAATCATATTCATTACTGGATGAGTAACAAGAAAGCATATTCTCCGAATCTGAAGCCATTGTTTTGCCGTGACACCACGAACATGGGGGCGGGACCCTCTGAAACTGGCCACTTCCGGTTTCAAATTAAAGTACTTTTTCGACACTTTAAGTCATTTTTATTGGTGTTTTGCATTTGACAAAAATATCATACTGCGTGTTTTGGGTATTTTAGATGCTATAAAACTTTTTTCTGGTGTCAGTTAGTAAACAAAAAGTGACGTCGGTTGTCCTTTAATCTTCACTGTCACACAAAGAAAGCAAAACCCCAATAAACTCAGGAATGCCATTTTACGGCATATTTTCAATTCCCGAATAAATTTGTGAATGGCAGCGAATTAGTTAATTTCAAAAGCGTTGATGAACCAGAGTTTACACAATTGTGCACCACATGGCCCCAAGAACATTCATGTAATTGTGAGGGCACAAAATGTTGTTTTCGCTTGGAAGCGAAAATTAAAATGTTTGTTCAGTAGTTGGAACAACATTTGTTGTGCATCTTGGACTTAAATAGTTGCTCTTTCTGTTTTGTTATGTTTTTAATCTAGGGACCCCTGGTGTTGGAAAAACAACCCTGGGGAAGGAGCTAGCAGAGCGGACCGGGCTCACCTATGTTAATATAGGTGAGCTGGCTCAGGAAGGTAAAAAAAGAACTTACTTCGACATGCTGACACTTCAGAGGATAATTTCATGTATTAGGTGACTTTGAAGAAGGCAGTATTCTTGATTGTCACATTTGTTAACGTATTGATATAAACATTGATTTATTTATTTTTTCACAGGAGAACTTTATGATGGCTATGATCAAGAGTACCAATGCCCTATATTGGATGAAGATAAAGTGAGTTATGCTTGAATTATTTTTAACTTTGAGATGATCACCAACTCGTTTTCCTTAATGAAATACAATGTATGCTACACTCACAACAAAACAGAAAATTAAGTCTATAAAAGAGCTTCTGAGTGTGTTAACAGGAAATAATTTCCTACCTTCGGTGAGACATGACGCAGGGGCATGGGACAAACCTTTGCAGTGTCTTAAGTGCAGAAACATCACTATCGTACGTGCGTGTACCTCTTTAAAATTCTTATCTGGTCCTCCAAATTGCCATTCTTTTCCAGTGACATTGGTGAATTCCCGATGAAACAAACTACTGATTGTTACAGCAAAAATAATTCTGCGACACCATGTACAAAAGTGCAATCATCGTTTATTTCTCCAAGGTTTGTAGCATTTGCTTTGAATTGAATCACCATAAAATATCTCGTCCTATTTCTTTACTTTGCCCAATTGATCAGAATGTTCCTGTTTTTAAAATTATGTCTGAAACACTCTAGCAGGACTCCTCATCGGAGTATTTTACTCTATACAGTGGTACCCCTACATATGAACATCTCTTCATACGAACCATCTCAAGTGGAAAATATCGCCTTTTGTTATGGATGATATTTCGAGATCTGAAAGGTAAAAATACAGTATGGGCTGCATCTCGTAGAAATGTCAAATCTTCTCCTTTTCCTTTCGGCTTTTCCCTTCAGGGGTCGCCACAGCGACTCGATGTCCTCCATCTAACCTAGTTTTGTGCATCCTCTTTTCTTACACCAGCTACCTTCATGTCCTCTTTAACAACATCCATCAACCTCCTCTTCGGTCTTCCTCTCGGTCTCCTGCCTGGCAGTTCAAGGCTCAGCATCCTTCTCCCAATATGGTCACTCTCTCTCCTCTGGACGTGTCCACACCATCTCACTCTGGCCTCTCTGACTTTCTCTCCATAGCCTCGAGTATAAGTTGTCCCTGCAATGTAGTCATTCCTGATCCTATCCAACCCGGTCACTCCGAAAGAAGACGTAGGAGTGTCAAATGATAGTGTTAAATGCACATGATTAACTCATTCACTGCCAGCGAATGTGCAAAAACCTGTCCACTGCAGTGCCAAGTTTTTTTTTGGCATTTTCACTTAAATTGCAGGACCCACAGAATATTGAGTTTTGGACTACATAAACATTCAACACAGCGTTAGAAACCTTGGACTCTCTTCGTTCATCTGAAAATAAAGTTAATTTCTATTGTATTTGGTTCTAGAGCTATCGGCAGGGATGCATCTGGGCCGCGCCCTTGCCCCATTCACACATTTTGACAGCCACTGGCGCAACTTTGTAACTTCACTGCGCCAGCACCAGCGCATGTCTATTACGATTAGTGCATATTGGTACATGATCTGTGCCACATATTACATACATTGATACATTGGCTTATGAACTTAACTGGTTCCCAGAAAGTGTGTGTAAGGCGAACAGTGTGTATGCCAAACATTAATTTCCCATAGGAAACCATTAAAATGAGAATTATTCGTTCACAGGTCCCCATAAAACATAATTTTCTACTAAATGATCCTTAAAACGACACAAAATATACCTTTTTTCGTGTATAATAAATGTGCTATGGTATTGTAATTAAGGAAATAAACTGTACTGTATAATAAAGTCATTGTATTTACTGTCGGTTTCCTTTTATCCATTTACGCTTCAGTCAATACAACAATTTCTGTTGTTTGCGTTGAATACGTTTTTGGTAATGAACCATCAGCAATAATTTCAACGTGGATGCTGTCAGGTAAAGGTGAGTCATCCAAATCAGGTTGTAGAAATGTCATCATCTTTTTTTTTCTCTACAAGTTCAACTTGTTTTTGGCAAAACTCTAACATAGTCAAGGAAGTTATATTACCTGTACTTTCTAGATTTTGGAACAAGTGATTGATACAGCTTTTTTTCTTCAGTTAGTGAATCAAGCAAGATGTCGTCAATGTACAAAAGAATTTGAGAAGTCATCGAATTTTTTTTTTAAGGTAAATAATACATGAAGACATTTCATGTGAGAAAAAAAAATTGGTGTAACGACTGAGTGTCCCCAGTAGGGGACGTGTGTTCCAATCTATTCTTATCCTAACCCACATCTGGCCTACATAAAGCAGTAAGGGGAGGGGGAAGAGTGAATGGGGGGGAAAGAGAGGGCAGCCTTCTAGAGGAAGTGGTGGAGTGGACCCCGCGCGCAGATCCTCCCCCCTTTGACCTCAGACTCCCAAGCTCAAATTCCCCATTCCACAGCTCGCCCCGCCTACCGCATCGGTTAATTCTCTGTCTCTGCAATACGTCTGTGTAAGCTCTCAGTCGTACAGGAGTGGTCCATCGATGAGAAGGTTTCTTCAGCCGTCATCTGTACAAATTTGAAGGTTTCGGACGTTTCGCCTCCTATCCAAGAGGCTTTGTCAGCGAACTAAAGTCTGGCTGGTCGTATCGGCCCTATTTATATATCCCTAATGTCCAGCCATGGCGGCGCCGGACACAGCTATGATAGGTCCCTACTCTCAGGTTGGGGGGAGCAGAGGAACACTCCCTGTGGCCCCACTGATTGTTCCTACGTTCCTGACTAACGACTGGCCCATTTCCTCCACTCCCACCGGTATCACCTCATCAGCATTTTGAATGTTGCCTAACCTGTTTTGCCTAAGCAGGTTATTGTATGAACTATCCAAATTGAACCTCACCCCACCAGACCGTTTCAATGAAGGATTTTGTTGTTTTATAAGAATCGCTTCTTTTACCCCCCTTTCAAACCATCTATGTTCTTTCGCTAAGATTTTACCTTATTGTCGTCAAATGAGTGGTTGCTAGCTTTTAGGTGCAAATGTACTGCCGATTGAGGCCCACTTGTATTATCCCTGCGATGTTGATAGTCTTTTTTTGAGAATTTGTTGAGTCCCCAATGTACTGCTCTTTACAATTTTCATTCTTACAATGTATGGAATAAACTACATTACTTTGTTTTTCATTTGGTAGCCTATCTTTTGGATGCACTAATTTTTGCCTTGTTTATCGGTTTGAAATAAGTAGGAATTTTGTGTTGCCAAAGGACTCTTTGTAATTTTTCAGAAACTCCTGCAATGTAAGGTACTCCTCTCCTGATGGAGATGGAGAAAGAGGCCCACACATCCTTCCCGGGGACAAAACCTAGACACTGGTTTAGATATGTGGACGATACTTTTGTCATAATTAAAAAACAAGAAATTCAATCCTTCACAGATCACCTCAACTCTGTAGACATCAACATTAAATTTACTCGAGGACATTAACGACTTTCCTCCACTCGTCTCCCGTGCGGAATTTTTTAATGGGCAGAACCACCGGGGGCTTCTTGAGTTTTTTTTCCCGTCTCCCGTTGACTGGGGCACACAGGTGGCACTCTTCAAACGCTCAGGCTGGTTGACTGGCACGGCTTTTTCGGCACCAATTAATGTCGGTTTCAAATTCTTGTTTCTCTTCTTGTTCGGTGTTCAACGAAGTTCTGTGATAAAAATATCAGTGACGACGATAGATGGTGAACAAAAAACTACTTTATTCTAGTGAGACAGAAAAACACTTCTCTCGTTGGGACGGGAAGCCAGGAACAATGCACACGAACAAAGATCACAAAGAGAAGTGAAGAGCTCCCGCTCCGACTAGTTTTTTGAACGTACACAGAAGCAATCTGTTGTCCAATCAGCTACGGACAACTCGATCTTCCATCGGCTACGAACAACTCAGTGTTGGGAGGACCTTAGACTGAAATTTGGAGTGGTTGCCTCTTGCAACAACTATTGAACTAGTAAGCTTGATAATGGCATGTAAACTAGATTAAATATGCAATAATCATAGTATGTACTAAGCTAAACATGGAATAACATAATATGTTTACTAATCTAAGCATGAAATAACGTAATATGTTTACTAATGTGTATAAGCACTCTATCATTTACCTTTGTGATGGTCGTTGATGGCTTGGTGGAATGGAGTGGGACGAGGTGGGAACGAAAGTCACATTCCATAAGGACTATAGGAGGGAGGGTTAGCCTATCTTTCATAGGCTTATGCCCAGGGACGGACCTCTATTCCTGTGTAATGAAAGTCCGGTTAGGCATCTTTTTTCCCAAAAAAAGTCCGCTTTCATCAGCATTAAACACTTGAGGAGGAACATAGCCTTCTTCTTCCACCATCTTGAGCAATGATGTGCAGTCAGGGGAGGCAGGTGAGGCTGTGCCTCACCTGTCATCATGGAAATATCAAATGAAAAAATGAATTAAACAGTTATATTTATTTAGTGATTTGTACTTTAAACTTCCAAGATGGCGCCCGAGTAGGCAGCCTCAGCAAGTGCTCTCATGAGCCTTGCTTTTGTTGGTTGTTTTTGTCTTGTTTCGTGTTTTCTTTTGTCACTTTGTGTTGGTGTGCGTCGTGTGGAACGGATACGGATTGTTTTTCAGCATTTTTGACCACGACATTCATCAAGGAGGAGACTGTGCTGAGCGGTTGCACCTTTTCGGCAGCATGAATATGCCAGTACTGTTTTTGAATGGGAGGAATGTCAGTGCCATTCAACTGCCATCGCTGGACACTGATGGGGCCATTGTGCTTTTTTGCGCCTGTAGTGGGCAGCATCTTCACAGTCCCGCTTTGTTCAGTGGAAGGTCAGTGCTGTTGGCAGTCTGCGGCTGGATGGATGCGTGGCTTGAGGAACCCGCGATAAGAAAGGAGCGTCAGCGCAGAGCGCCGATGCGTATGTGGAACTGTTGCGGCTTGGAATTGAAGCAGATTTATGTGGAACAGGAGATGTGAGACAATCTCTTTTCGTCAATGGATGCTACAGCTGCGTGTTTGCTTTCAACATTTAGCTTGTAGTCGACGTGCACGTTCCACCATGATGTCCCTGATCCACTGGTGGAAAGACGCTTTGATCCTCTCCTCTTTCATCTAGAACTGCTTCATGTCATCACAAAGAGGGTACAGCAAGTCCTGAAGAATGAATGTCTCTCTGTGTCTTTGTTTTGTCATATTGTCTCTGTGTTGTCATATTATTTGTTATTTAGTTTTTTGTTCTTTTGACTTCAAGACGGCGCCGCGAGAGTGGCTGCTTTTCCAGCAGCTCATATATTTCTTTTTTCTACTTTCATTCCTTTCATCACTTTGCTGCTGTGAAATGTAAATTTCTCCACTGTGAGACTAATAAAGGCATATCCAATCCAATATCCAAAGTACTTTTCCATTTAACTTCAACATTTTTGGATTATTATTTTTATTTTCAAAATCGCTGAATTTTCACATTTACTATTCAAGTAGAGACGAGCAGTGAGGCAGCAGCCGGCTGAGCCTGAACATAGATTGCACAATCACGATGCTAACTCTGCTGGCTTGCTCTGCAGTGAGACCGCATTGCTGTCCTTCTGCATATCGCTATTAACGCGTTCAAACACGTTTAGTATATGAACTAAATTTCTACAGTGTAACTGGTGTATATAATGTACAGTCACTGTACATTATAAACACTGTACTACAGTGTTTATTTTGTTTTATTTTTATCAAAACTCTGTGCGTAGGTGAGGCACACAGTTCTCCCACCTCATGACAGGGGGCGCTTGTGATTCCAGAGATACTTGCGACTCCACGGCTGTAGAATAATAGAATTAGGGACAACAAGCTACAGTAAACAGTTAGCAAGTAAAGTGCAACCATCCAGTCATTTTTTTTTGTGTTGCTTGGCCTCATTTTCAGAATGGAGGATTACATATATAAATTGAAAGAATTTTCTAAACTGGACTTTCAATCGAAGCAGGAGATAATAATTAAAGGAAGACCAACACCGGAGCTAAAAGGTTTGCTTCAGACAACGGGACAGAATACTCACTCTTTTCAGACGGACTGGTACACACGAAAAGGCTGGCTGTGTGGATGTCCAGCAAGAAACCGCCTTTTCTGCTTTTCCTGCCTTCTGTTTTCAACTTATGAAAATGTCTGGACTCAAATGGGATATTGTGACCTAAAAAATTTACAACGGAGCCTCATCAAACATGAGCGGTCGACCGCGCACATCCAAAGTCAAATCGCGCTAAAAACATTCGGGATGTCCAGGATCGACTTGGCTTTGGATGAACAGCGAAGACTCAACATCAGCATCCACAATGCTAAGGTAAAGGAGAAGCGGGAGATTTTAAAAGATCTCATCCATGCCACCTGCTTCCTTGCCAAACAACAGCTGGCATTTTGTGGAAATGATGAAAGTAAAGGCTCTGCTAATTGTGGCAACTATGTTGAACTATTACATGCTTTCGCTGAGAAAGATGACAGGCTAGCGAAACATTTGGAGACATCCACTGTATTTTCTGGCCTGTCAAACAGAATACAGAACGATTTAATTGAAGCAGTTGGTGATGTCAATAGAAATGACATTAAAAAGGATCAGCCTCATTTGTTGCTGTAGAAGTAGATGAGACCACAGATGTTACAAACCAAGCTCAGATTTTGGTCATATTACGGTATGTAGCTACATCTGAAGCAGGCTGTGAGGTGAAGGAAGCGTTTTTAGCCTTTGACGATGTGAGTGAGGACAGACGCGCCCCTGCCATTGCTGAGTACGTCCTCGGAGTGTTGGAGAAATATGACTGTGCTGATAAGCTTGTAGCTCAGACATATGATGGAGCCGCTGTAATGGCCTCAGAACTTAATGGTGTGCAAGCTAAAATTATAGAAAAAGTGCCCGGAGCCATGTTTACGCACTGTTACGCACACAAACTGAACTTGGTGCTCTTGCATTCAGCGAGGTGCATTCCTGAATGTCGCACGTTTTTTAAAACAGCTGAGGGACTCGCGGCATTTTTCAGGAAGTCTACAAAGCGCACTCACTTGCTGGATGATATAGTAAAGCGCCGTTTACCCTGAGCACCACCTACAAGATGGAACTCTAACTCCAGGCTGCTGCAGACAATAAGCATGCACCAAAATGATCTCCGCACATTATTTCGGGTAATTACGGAAAATCCCGACAGCTGGGATAATGACACGCTGATGATGGCAGCAGGATACGATCGGTGGCTGTCAAAAGCATCAACATGCTTTCTCCTTATGGCATATGAGGACATTTTCAACGAAACTGACACAGTTTTTAGAGTGCTACAAAACAAAGTGATGGACATTGAACATTGTCTTGCGCACAAATGCGACACTGTTGCAGCTCTCAGCGTATGAAACTGAAGTTTGACAGTTTCTATGACCGATTTGAGCAGAAATGCAGCACATTGGGCCTGACAGAGAGTGGAGACAGACATTCGATTAGATGTGAATGAGTGTTCTGTAACATTCTGGAGAACATAAGCTGTCAAATGAAGGCCAGGTTTGATCATTTTGGTGAGCTGGCTTTTTTTGGTTTGGTGGACTGTGCAAAATTTGGGGAAATGTCGAAACATTTTGATGACGCGAAACTCCATAGCCTGTCAAAATATGCCAGGTTCTTTGACTTTGTGAAGGCAAATCTCGTTGGACTGTATAGCCCACAACAAGTGAGGGGTGGATGTAAATCTCCTGGACAGCTTCTCAGCTTTTTGGCCCGGAATGTCCTGTTTGAAACCGTTCCTGAGGCGACAAAGTTGCTCCACCTCGTGCTCACTGTTCCAGCTACTACAGCATCAGTGGAGCGGTCATTCTCAGCACTGAAAAGACTGAAAACATACAGTTGGAACAGGACTGATCAAGGACGACTTTTTTCACTGACAGTGATCTCCATTGAGACAGTGAGACTTGTAAAACTGAAGAAAGATAAGGAAGGCTTCTACAAAGAAGTTAGTGATGCCTTTCTTCAGAAGGAGCGGTGCATGGACTTCATTTACAAGTAAAGGTAACACGATAATGTTTTTTTAAATTATTTTTTTCTCTACAGTTTGTATATATAAAGAATGCTGACATGGCATTTGAAACAAAACACGTTAACTGTTGCCAATCAAATGGTGAATAAGCTACTCTGTAGAGTTCATATGTTTGTAAATCTGACTATGATGACGTCAGTGCCTCACCAGCCATGAACCTCACCGCACGTCACTGCTGAATAGAATGACTGAGCTGTCGCGTAACAACAGCTCCTGTTTGTATCTGTATGTGATAACTGCCACGTTTTGTTATTAAAAAGACCGACCCGCTATAGCAGCAACTGTGTGCAACATTTGCCATGCTGAGGGGCATTACAGTATGTTTCAGATGCTATTGCAGCAGTAATGAAAGACGTGACCTCTGCTACGAATTGTTTTATTGTGCTCGCGTATGACAGGTCAAAACACAGAAGCCGGTTACGTGACTGGGGGATCTTTAATACAGTATGGCAGTAATTTTCAAAATCATCACGCTTCAGCAGACAAAACAATAAACACTTGAAAAAACGATTGCATTCATATACAGTACAGTGTACATGTACATAACACTGCAACAGGGAAACTGCAATACTTACATGTTATGCAATTTAAAACAAATATTCAATCTTCTTCTGCTTCCCATTTTCACCTTTTAACACAAACGATTCAATCTTGTTTAACATTTCTAAAGAAACGGATGCATTTTCTTTGGATTCTAAGTAAGATCGTACGTCCGTAGCACCTTGCAACACTTGTATCTTTATTGCAATAGGTGTGTATTCAGTTGGTTCTTCATCCTCATCATCCCCGTCATTATGGGAATCTTCTGGGGCATACTTGGCTTTGATTTCGTCTTGGATTCTCCTCAACAGTCACGATTGCCTTGTGTTTCGTTCCGAGGTCACAATTCTTTTATTTCGCTATGGTTGAAGACGGTAGAAAATGGCGTCTGCTACACTGCAAGACACGGGAGCTGGTCACGTAATCAAGTCACGTGACCAAGTCAACCAACTGCGCGACCGATACAGATTCCGATAATGGTGGTACTGTATAGAAACCCCTAAGCAAATATCAATTCACCTTAAGTATCTTTTGTATCAATATAAACATAGCAAAATGGCTGGCGGGAGATGAAAAAAAGCACCGTAGTAACCGGATTATCGTAATAACCATGAATCGTACTAAACGGAACTAATTATGCACAAAAAGACTAGAAGTGTGCACGGGAAATAAAAATAGTTTGGTAATAAGCAGTATTATCAATATAATCGATATAACGAGACTTTACTGTATTACTATTTGAACTAAAGTTGAAATAAGTCCAAATTTCACTGTTTTTCTCCATTTTCTCACCTTTTTGTTTCTTTCTTCGTCATGTGCTCACCCCCCTCCTCACTGCTGCGTGTGTCCCCTCCTTAGTCTACCACGGATCTTGACCAATCGCGTGCGGCTTTAACCGAAGAATGGGGGCGGGGAATAGAGGACAAAAAAAAGTTTGCTGCCATTTCCAGGTCCTCATTCACTTCAGAGATGTTTCCTGAAAAATAGTTCGAATGGCAAGATTATATTCTTGGGAATTTAACATTTGTAAGGCGAAAAGTTCGTTAGCCAAACCGTTCATAAGCTGTCACTGTACTTATGTTAAAATAGCTAATTTAGTTAAACAGCAATTGAAAAATGTTTTTTGCCGTCAGACGTTTTAACTTGCATCGTCTGCCATCTTGCTTTACCGATCTTTTTTTCCTTTCGGCTGTTCCCCTCAGGGGTCGCCACAGCGAATCAATGTCCTCCATCTATCCCGGTTTTGTGCATCCTCTTCTCTCACACCAGCTACCTTCATGTCCTCTTTAACAACATCCATCAACCTCCTCTTCGGTCTTCCTCTCGGTCTCCTGCCTGGCAGTTCTAGACTCAGCATCCTTCTCCCGATATAGTCACTCTCTCTCCTCTGGACATGTCCAAACCATCTCAGTCTGGCCTCTCTGACTTTCTCTCCTAAGCCTCTAATATGAGTTGTCCCTCTAATGTACTCATTCCTGATCCTATCCAACCTGGTCACTGCCTAAGAAAACCTCAACATCTTCCGCTCTGCTACCTCCAGCTCTGCTTCCTGTGTTTTCTTCAGTGGCACTGTCTCCAGTCCAAACATCATGGCTGGTCTCACCACTGTTTTATACACTTTTCCTTTACCAATATCTAGCCATAATCTCCTTGCATTTGTTTCGGTGCATTCCGAAGTCGTGGTCGAGGATATCTCAGGCTTTTCCGTGATCCACCAGAAACTTACAAGGGAAAATCGAATATTCATTCACGCACTGTGCATTGCAGCCTTTACGTCGAACATGGCGGATGGTTGCAAGATGGAGCGTGAGAACAGGAGTAAAACTCTAAAATACATTAAAAACAGGCAGCAAACAGTCTCTTTTTTTAGAAACAATTGAATGAGTCTGCGGAGGGTAGTGACAATTTGTTGCTGCTGTTAAGTATTGGAATTTTGTGGCTAATGCGAATGATGTCAGAGCTGTTGCAGGACATTGGAATTCTTCACAACAAAGACATTTGTTTTAATATACACTAGTAAGAAATATTGTATTAAGTCTGTCTTTGTCTTTACTGTAATACCGTAGAATATCTAAATAGCACATGATTGATTGTGTAGTAAATAAAGAAAATTGAAAATGTTTATTATGTATGAATACATTATTTGACTTGAAATAAAAATGTTGATATATTAGAAAAATAGATTTTGCTCAAATAATAGTTTTTCATTTTCAGTGTAGAAATATACTCCAATAAATGTATGTTGGTTTATTTCAATCAATTTAGTATACTTGGGCAAACGAGTGAAATCGGGCCCAATCAATTTTAGAATTTGGCCCCTTTTACTGACACAAGGGGGCCAACTAGCCCTCTTTTTTATTTACCCAGATGCATCCCTTTACCGCACAGGTGTCAAAGTCAATGCCTGAGGGCCAAATCCGGTCAGCCACATCATTTTTTTTGACCCGCGAAAGCATATCAAACTGAAATTCCATGATTCTTGCTAAAATCCTAACCAAAACTTCAGATTTTTGGATGTAAACCATAATAACAGTCATTATTCTTGACTTCAGATTTGAAAACTAGTTATTCATTAATTTCTTGTGTGCTCTATATGTAATATGTAGAGGGGATTAAACATTCTAATGGCTTCCCCAAATTCATAACGGCCTTTCGAAAGGAAACCATAGCTACAATGTGGCCCGCGGCAAAAAATGACTTTGACACCCCTGCTGTACCGGCTCTTCAAATCAAGTAGTATCAGCAAAAACATCTGATTTTGACCAAGAAGCCGAAAAAAATGACCATATTTTTAACTTCGAGTGACACCTCAATTATATGGACAGTTTTTTGCTTCTATGAAAAGAAAAAAAGACTTTTGATGACAAAAGTGCATTTCCTCAGATTTAGATTCTAAATCACTTTCTGGGTTGGCAAGCCACACACCATTGGTGAAACACTCGTGAAACCAGCTGCGTTAAAGATGGCGAATCTGATACTCGGAACAGCGGCTGAAGTTAAACAATCCCATATTCCCTTTCAAATGACACCGTCAGTGACAGAATAGAAGACACGAGTAAAGACATCTTGGATCAAGTAGTCGCGGATCTGACTTAAAGCCCGGCAAAATTCAGCCTTCAACTCGACAAAACCACAGACATGCTGATCTAAGCCAGCTTGCTGTTTTTGTGCGCTATGTGAAAGATGACATGATGAAAGATAAGTCTTTATTTTGTAAGCCTTTTATAACAACAGTGAAAGCAGCCGATGTGAAGCTAGTGGATGACTTCGTCAGAGACAACAATCTTTCATGGGACATGGTTTCTGCAGTTTGTACGGACGGAGCTCCTGTCATGCTGGGAAGAAAGTCTGGTTTTGGTGCGCTAGTAAGGGCCAATGCACCACACATCATTGTGACGCATTGTATTCTGCACAGGCATGCCTTGGCAACAAAAACCTTGCCTTCAAAAGTGGCAGAAGTAGGAAAAACGGTGGTGGAAAGTGTGAACTATGTGCGAAAAATGATTTCAGGCACCGCATCTTCAGTGAGCTGTGTAAAGAAATGGGCTCTGAATTCGACATACTTCTGCTCCATTCTAGTTTTTGGTGGTCATCCCGGGGACAGCTGTTGAATCGTGTTTTTGTCCTGCGTGTGGAATTAGCCGTTTTTGCAAGAGCGCGAACATTGTCATTCAGGTGGCTTAAAAAATCCTGAGTTCATTCTCATTTTAGCATACATAGCTGATATATTTGCAGCTCTCAATCAGCAGATTTGGGATGGTGGAGTCAATATCATGGAAGCGGAAGAACACCGGAAGGCCTTTGAAAAAAAGCTACCGTTATGGAAACGACGAGCAGAACAATAACTTCGAAAACTTCCGGACGACTGTGCATCTTTTCGCCGTGCATTTTTATGCGTCATCAGCTTGATTTTGCAGGTGAATCACGCTGTCTGTCGCACGTGCATTTCCGTTCCACACACACACGCACACACACTAAATAATGAAGTAAACACAACACTGATCTAGCCAAGTACTTGATTAGACTGATCAAATAGTAACCCATGTCATAAGACAGAAGGGGGGTACTGGGTGAGGTTGAGAACACAACCAATTCACATGGCTGTAAATCATGGGAAATTGTGCTGTCATTGTTTGACGTCAGCACTGGGAGCCAATCAAGCTACAGCTATGTAACAAACAAAAAAAAAAAACCTAAACAAAATTATTACATCACGGTGCAATATTTAAAACACGAAATCGCAAGGGATCCCTGTGGTTATTGTATTTGATTTACCTTTATTAGTCTCGCAGTGGAGAAATTTAAATTTCACAGCAGCAAACTTATGAAATGAATGAAAGTAGAAAAACAAAATACATGGGCTGCTGGAACATTCTTATCGCGGGCTCCTCAAGCGATGCATTCATCCAGCTGCAAACTGTCCAACATCACCGACCTTTCCGCTGAACAAAGCGGGGCTGTGAAGATGCTGCCCAATACAGGCGCAAAAAAGCACAATGGCCTCAGAGCTGTCCAGCGATGACAGTCGAATGGCACCGACATTCCTCCCATTCAAAAACAATACTGGCATATTCATGCTGCCGAAAAGGCGCAACCGCTCAGCACAGTCTCCTCTTTGATGAATGTTGTGGTCAAAAATGTTGAAAAACAATCCGTATCCATTCCACACGACGCACAACAACACAAAGTGACAAAAGAAAACACAAAACAAGACAAAAAAGCAAGGCTCATGAGAGCACTTGCTGATGGCTGCCTACTCGGGCGCCATCTTGGACTCCTTAGATCAGTGGTCACCAAACTACGGCCCGCGGGCCGTATCCAGCTCGTCAGCACATTTGGCCCGGCCCCCTGAACAATACCAGAGATGCTATCAGATTTTTTTCCTATTTGGCCACCAAAAAAATAAATTTCTCCACTGCGAGACTAATAAAGGCAAATCCAATACAATCCAATGTATGTTGTTTATAATCGTGATTGAACAATACAAACACGCCTGCTCACAATAGAACGCTAAAGGAGTCTGTCACAATGCGACGCAACAAAAGGAAGTGACGTATGAGGAAGCGGAGGGGAGTCCGGTGGTCTCGTCAGGTGCGCTCGGTTTGGCGCTCTATTTGGTCCCAGACCCGTTTTCTCTTGTAAAGAGAGAACGGAATAATGGCGAAAAGGTTAGGTAAGACAAAAATTCTCAGCTGAAGAAGGCATCCGTTTGGGCCAGCTTTTGGGTTTCTAAGCTGATAGCAAGCAGTGGTAAGCCTTTCACGGATGGAGAGTTTGTTAAGAAATGTATGGATGCTGTCGCGGAGGAGTTGTGTCCCGAGAAGAAAGATGCATATACAGTGGAACTTCGGTTTTTTCGAACGACTCATAGTTCGAACAAAATATTCAAGAAATTCTTGCTTCGTAGTTCGAACACCAATCGGCCGATACGACGCGTGAGTGCGTACGTGAGGGTGGGGTGCTGAGCGGCGCACGGGTGTATCGCTCTTTCCATGACCAACTGTTGTCGCTTGCGGACGTGCTGCGTTTTGCTCTAGCGTTTAATATAGGTGTACGAAGAGTTTTAGCCCCTAATCATGCCTCAAAAGAAAGTAAGTGCTCCTACAAGTGAAAAAAGAATAGTGTGTATAACTATTGCATTGAAGAAAGAAATAATCGCAATATATGAATGAGGTGTGCGAGTGTCTGATCTGGCTAGGGAATACAGCATGGCAAAATCTACGATCAGTACGATATTAAAGAATAAGGAGGCTGTGAAATCTAGTGATGTGGCTGTGGGAGTGAGACCAAGTGTCATTGGATAGATATTTTAAGAGAAAAGAACATCCTGTAGCTGAGTCATCCGTCGCTGTCACGTTCTGAGCGAGAGTGACAGCAGCTCGTCGGAACGTAGTGGAATGTTTGGGATCCCAAAGCAGGCGGTGGAGACGTACTAACCAAGCAGGATGTTTATTCACAAATAAAAGAAAACACAGCGAGTAAGAAGGCAGAGGGTGATTTTACCCGCTTACTACGCCAAAAAGCAAATGGCACACGAGGGTGCAAAATTACGCAATCTTCCGATGACATAAATTTACGGGACGCAGGGAAAATACCTCGGACCGGATACACTCGCGCATCGAAGTCGCATTGAGTCCATGTACGGTGGCGAGGTGAGTCAATCATCCGGCATTGGCGAGGTGATTGTGAACCGTATAAATGCCCCATGTCCGTGATTAGAGAATTGACAGCAGGTGGAGGGTGGCCGGGAGAGGCAGCCCCACCCCCTGCTGTCAACTCGCATGTGACAGGAGCAAAGAGATTTGAACGTGTGAGCACCCCTCAGACAGAAGAGCTCCCCAAAGTTTTTATGGAAGGGTACTCCTTCCAAACAATAAATTTCCTTCTTCCGTCCACCTGCGCCTTCTGCTGACCACCACAAAGGTAAAAAATCCTATTCATAACTATTTTCTTTCCGAACGTACAATTAGCCTGGATTACATTTATGTTTATGTTGTTTGTGTCTTTGCTATTTTGCTTAACATTTTCTGAGATATACAGTAAAGTCTCGTTATATCGATATCGGATATATCGATAGTCCCGGTTATAGCGATACTATTTCTATGCACGCACGGAGAAAATTACATGCAAACAGGGTCGGATATATCGATAGTCCTGGTTATATCGATATTTTTTCGGACTCCCTTGAATATCGATATAACGAGACTTTACTGTACATTGCTTTTTATCTGTTGGTCAGCATTTTAATGTGCAATTTCATGCATAAAATAATTTATAAAATACTGTACTAAAAAGCTCAGTTGGTTGGTAACACAGAATATCACGTAGAGAACACCACAGGGTTTTAAGAGACGATCAAAGACCTCATATTGGAACCTGAGGAAACTTTGGCATCATACGATGTGACTTCTCTCTTTACATCTGTCCCAACCCCAGCAGCAGTCTCAGTGGTGAGGACGAGACTGCTGGCGGACATTTCTCTGCATGAAAGAACCAAACTTAAAGCGGATCACATCTGCAAATTATTGGAAATCTGCCTTAATACTACGTATTTTCAATTTCGGGAGAAATTTTATAAACAAATTCATGGTTGTGCTATGGGATCACCAGTTTCACCCATAGTGGCTAATCTGTACATGGAAGAGATGGAGAAACAGGCCCTCACATCCTTCCCGGGGACAAAACCTAGACACTGGTTTAGATATGTGGACGATACTTTTGTCATAATTAAAAAACAAGAAATTCAATCCTTCACAGATCACTTCAACTCTGTAGACATCAACATTAAATTTACTCGTGAGGACATTAAAGAGAACCAACTAGCCTTCTTCGATTGTAAAGTAATTATAAAAGAGGACAGAACGCTAAAAACAGAAGTCTTTAGGAAGGCTACGCACACTGACCAATACTTACTGTTTGACTCTAACCACCCTTTACAACACAAATTAGGAGTTATCAGAACCCTCCAGCATAGGGCTAAACTAATACCAAGTAGCATTGAAGGTAGAGAAAAGGAGTCAAAACATATCAGGCGAGCACTCACTAACTGTGGGTACCCTCAGTGGTCATTCAACAAATGTCAGAAAGAAAGAATAGGGAATGAAACCAAAAATTCTCAAGATACAAAAAGGAGAGGAATCGCAGTACCTTACATTGCAGGAGTTTCGGAAAAATTACAAAGAGTCCTTTGGCAACACAAAATTCCTGCTTATTTCAAACTGATAAACACGTTAAGGCAAACATTAGTGCATCCAAAAGATAGGCTACCAAATGAAAAACAAATTAATGCAGTTTATTCCATACATTGTAAGAATGAAAACTAAAGAGCAGTACATTGGGGAGACTCAACAAATTCTCAAAAAAAGACTATCAACATCGCAGGGATAATATAAGTGGGCCTCAATCGGCAGTACATTTGCACCTAAAAGCTAGCAACCACTCATTTGACGACAATGAGGTTAAAATCTTAGCGAAAGAACATAGATGGTTTGAAAGGGGGGTAAAAGAAGCGATTCTTATAAAACAACAAAATCTTTCATTAAACCGGTCTGGTGGGGTGAGGTTCAATTTGGATCATACATACAATAGCCTGCTTAGGCAAAACAGGTTAGGCAACATTCGTAATGCTGATGAGGTGATACCGGTGGGAGTGGGGGAAATGGGCCAGTCGTTAGTCAGGAATGTACGAACAATCAGTGGGGCCACAGGGAGTGGTCCTCTGCTCCCCCCCCCCCCCAACCTGAGAGTAGGCACCTATCATAGCTGTGTCCGGGGCCGCAATGGCTGGACATTAGGGATATATAAATAGGGCCGATACGACCAGTCAGACTTTAGTTCGCTGACGAAGCCTCTTGGATAGGAGGCGAAACGTCCGAAACCTTCAAATTTGTACAGGTGACGGCTGAAGAAACCTTCTCATCGATGGACCACTCCTGTACGACTGAGAGCTTACACAGATGTACTAAAAAGGTAAACATTGATGGTGTTGGAACAGATTAAAACGATTTACATTAATTGTAATGGGAAAAATGGTTTCGGTGTTCGAACAAATCGGTTTTCAAACAGGGTTCTGGAACGGATTATGGTCGAGAACCGAGGTACCACTGCAATGCCGTAGGTCTGTCGGCGAGTACAATCACCAGACGCGGTGAAGAAATCGGGATTAATGTATATGCCCAGCTCCAGCAGAAGACGAAAGAATTCAACTTTTTCCATTAGCACTGGATGAGAGCACAGACGTGCAAGACACAGCGCAACTGCTCATTTTTATTTTTGGAGTTAGCACAAACTTTGAGATATGCGAGGAGCTGGCCGGCCTCCAAAGTCTCAAAGGGACTACAACGGGAGAGGATATTTTTGACCAAGTATACCAAACCATGGAGAAGTTGGACCTGAGTTACAGAACTGATGGTCTGAAAGACGCATTCAAGCCCAACAGTCTCATTGACTTCTATGCCGCCCTCCCAAACGACACATATCCAAACATCGAAAAACACGCAATGAAAATGTCCAGTTTTTGCCAGCACGTATATCTGCGATAAAAACTTTTCCTGCATGAAACTGCTGAAATCTCTCTGAACACAGAGAGAGTTATTTAGTTATTATTTATTTCAGAAATAGTGTTATTTATTTCGTGATTTTTTTTTTTTCTGTGAAGAACTCAGAGAGGGTTATTTAGTTATTATTTATTTCATTAATAGTGTCGTGATTTGTTTCCTGACTTTTTTTCTTTAGAGAACCTGGAAAAGGTTATTTGGTTATGTCTGGCTTTCTGGAAAACATTTTTTAAGCTCCCCTACGATCATCACACTTTTTCTGTTACAAACTGACACCGGCACCCCCCATCACAGAAGTGGCCTTCACAGGAAAAGGTTTGGGGACCCCTGCCTTAGATTATTAGATTATTAATATTTATTTTTTTACAAAATCTGTCTCTATTTATATGTCCTCTTAATATTTTTTTCTTACTGGCCCAATTAATTTCGGAACTAGAGGGACCACTGTTTACATGTATTTATAACTGCTGCAAAGAAAAAAACACAGCTCTATTACCAAAACAGTGACCTTTCAACAATGCATTTTGCCCTCTCAAACATGTGCACACACATTTTAAAAATATCCAGGACCCCATACATTTTACTGATCGTGGTCACTTTCATGTGAAGGTTTCGTCAAGGACCAAAATACAAATAAATGTTTAAAGATATCACTCACCAGAGATGATCCATCGCCTTTTATATTCTAACAACTTTTTGTTATTATGCTGCGAATGACAGTGCACTGTTTGTAATCCCTTCGTTCATTTTCTGAACCACTTATCCTGTCAAGGATGGCAAGAGAGCAATGAATGTGTAGTTAGTTAAAGTGCTCTTTTCCAAGTTTGAGTGAGATTACCCATCACATTTGAAGACTGACTCACGGCAGAAAGTGCTGTATTGTGAATGCATGTGATTCACCCAAATTTTATTTCAACATAAAATGCAACAACGTTTAAAGGATTCAGTTTGAAGGTACAGTGAGACGTTGTCTTACGAACTTAATTGGTTCCCAGACAGTGTAAGGCGAAAAGTGTATCGCATTTTTTTCCCATAGGCCCATTTAAATGAGAATAATCCGTTCCCAGGTCTCCATAAAATATCATTTTCAACGAAATAAGTATTAAAACTATACACAACATTCCTTATTCTATGTATAATAAATGGGATATTGTTCGGTCAATTTACGTTTCCACGTTTTCCCACCGAAAGGGATCCCAGAGAGACCACACTGATGCAACTCAACTCACTCTCGTTATTGTTGATTGAGTTTTGAATACATTGGTTCTTTTTGTTTGGTAGACGAGCAGTGAAGTAGGTCATAAACCGGTGGTGTGTCTCCCTTGGCTAACAAGAGCCACCTGGTTCAGACAGCATTTATCTCCACAGCCACACCCACTCACCAGCTGATCAGATTAACCCTTTCAAGTCTGCTTGTAAAGCCAAGTTTAACATGTGATTGCCTATTTACACAACAGCTATTGTATTGTAATGAAAGAAATACACTGCACTGTATAATAAAGACACTTTATTTACATTTGTGATGGTCGTTGATGGCTCTTAATTGACAACTGTTGCTTTCTGACTTGTAAGATCTTATGAAACTGAGGCATCACATTATCATTCATCATGTTGATGATTCTCATAGCCTTTTCTGGGTGGAACTGTTCAATAAAAGCCTGCACATCAACTCCTGAATAGCCTGCTTCTGCTTGTCCTCTTGAAGGCAAATCAAATCCTCTGTGTTGGGGACCTCATTATGGTCAGCAACAAGCTCCTCGATGTCATCTGCATCCATTTCAAGTCCCGTAGGTGCTGGAAGAGATTTTATTACAACAAAAGGCGCGAGTCCGACGATTCCACGGAGGTGGAATAAAACGCGACAAAAGAAGGCGGGCGGGGCAATCTGTCCAGCACATTCTCTATCCCGGAAAGCACCAAACTTACGCGATCGCCTCGGGCCAAGCAAACTCTTGAACTTGCCAGCACAAGACACAGCGAGGCGTCGTAATCATGTCACTAGTGAGGTGACATCGACTCGTTGAAATGAAATGAAATTGAAGTGTCTTCTTCGGCTGGTGGAGGTCGCGAGCGACGCCCCCCCCAGCTGTCAACTTGCACGTGACAATTTCTGTGTCATTAGTCGACTAAATAACGTCTTTGTGTAAAGCTTTTAGATGAAGGATGGTAGCAGTAGTGGACGGTAACGGGCTCTTCATTTGTACAATGGTCGTAGAAAGTTACTCTCATGGAAGTGACCCACAGCGTGAGAGATGTCAGGCTGAGATTCACATGACAGCTGCGGTTTGCACATGTGACGCCACAAACGTAAACCTTGTTCGTGTTTCTCAATGATCTCCTTCTCCTCAACGGTGATTATTAGTAGATCATCTTTCATTCATTTCCTAATAGTAAAATTATCTGCAAAAAGCTCATCAGAGGCGATCGACATGTGAATTCAGAGAGTGGGGGTGTGGAAAGGTGCGCCTGCTAGAGCGCTGTTCGGTCGTGTGCTTCCGCCGAATATCCAAAGATCACTCCGCCATATCCGAAGCTCACTCCGCCAGCCATGGTGGGTGTGTATCGCGAAAAGTAGTACGTATTCCAAGGTTTAATTTTCATAAATTTGACATTTGTAAACCGAAAAGTTCGTAAGGTAAGGTGTTCGTAAGCCGAGGTCTCACTGTATCACACACTTCAAGCAATTACCATATTGAGTCGACGATAAGATGGCCCTCGTTCTAATATGACCAGCCCCCTTAATTTCAAGATTCAAGTTTGAAAATACTTTTTTGACCACCAAACTGATTTTTAGGCAGAATATAATTACAGTACATCTGAAACAAATGATTACCACAATATGTTTGAGAGAAAAGCATGTTATTTTGCCTCATTCGTACCTTAATATTTTAACCTTTGGTAAATGTAAACTAAAGTGCAATCACATTTGTAAAGAAATTGCTTCTGCTTTTTGAAAAGTAAATAAACCGATCTATTGTGATAAAACACCAAATTGCAATCACTACATTAATCATGAAAGTGAGGTCTAGCTGTAACTGTAGTCTTGACACAATTCTGAATAAGGAAAAACATTGCAATACAATAGTGCAAACTGGTTAAACTTGAGAGTAGCTGACATCTGTCATGACAGAACATGACTCCTTTTTTTTTCCAAGATGGCGGCGCGTGCACACGCAGCGGCTCCTATCTCTCCCAATAAATTGTTTTTTTTCGTGTTTATTATGTTTGTCTCACTCGTGTAAATGTCCGTCTCCGTTTGCCTCGCTACACCCAAGGCGTACCTACTCCCGTGAGGTTCTGCTCGACATCGGCAGTTTATTTTTAAAACCAAAACCAGCTGAAGCAGAAGTGCTACGCAAGCATGGATTGCTCAGGGAGTCAGCTCGTCCATTGACCCCCACTCTTCCACCGACCCCCACTCCTGCACCCAACCCAGAGTGGAGGCGCCACAAGCGCTGTATGAGGAAACAGAAGAGGGGAAAGCGTGGAGGTATCCGCATTAGGCTCGCGGCTAGCCCCCACCGGCCGTCCATTCCTACCATCACGCTGGCTAACGTGCGCTCGCTGGACAATAACATGGACTACATCAGACTTCTCCGCTCAACTTCCAAGACCGTGGGTGACTGTTGTGCCCTTGTGTTTGTGGAAACATGGCTGACCGACAGCATACCGGACAGTGCCATCCAGCTACCCCAGCTAACTAGCTTCCGGGCAGACAGAGCGCTCGTCGAGGGGGGGAAGACTCGCGGCGGGGGACTCTGTGTTTACATCAATGATGCCTGGTGCCGCAACGCTGTTGTGGTATGCAAACACTGTTCACCACTGATGGAGCTTATGGGCGTAAAATGTCGGCCATTTTACCTGCCGAGGGAATTTAGTGCCATACTGCTGGTAGCAGTTTACATCCCCCCGAACTCAATTAACAACAGCAGCGCGGCATTGAATGAACTCTACCAGCACATCAGCGAGCAACAGACAGCCCACCCAGATGCTTTTCTTATCCTGGCTGGCGATTTCAACCATGCCAAACCGAAAAGCGTTTTTCCACAACTCCATGGACACATTAACTTTTCGACTAGAAGTAACAACATTCTGGACAATGTTTTCACCACACACAAAGGAGCCTACAAAGCCTCCCCCACCTAGGAGCTTCACGGACATCTTTAACACCTCTCTGAGCCAGGCTGTTGTGCCCACGTGCCTCAAAGCCACCACCATTATCCCGGTCCCTAAGAAGTCGTCCCCCACCTGCCACAATGACTACCGCCCGGTCGCACTCACTCCCATCTTCATGAAGTGCTTCGAGCGGCTAGTTATGAACCACATCAAGGCTGACGTCCCCCCCAACCATGACCCCTTCCAGTTTGCATATCGGCCCAACCGCTCGACCGATGATGCCATCTCCACTGCTCTCCACACAGCGCTCACCCACCTGGAGACCAGAGACTCCTACGTCAGAATGCTGTTCATCGACTTCAGCTCAGCATTCAACACAATCATCCCCCAACAGCTCACCGATAAACTGAGCAAACTGGGGATCAGCACCTCCCTGTGCAACTGGCTGCTGGACTTCATGACGGGGAGACCACAGGCAGTCAGAGTTGGCGACAACACTTCCAGCACCATCACGCTGAACACAGGGGCCCCCAGGGGTGTGTGCTGAGCCCCCTCCTCTTCACTCTGCTCACGCACGACTGTTCACCATCATCACCCAGCTCCAACCTCTTCATAAAGTTTGCGGATGACACGACTGTGGTGGGCCTCATCAACAACGACGAGGAGACAGCCTACAGGGACGAGGTCAGCCGCCTGGCCACGTGGTGCAAGGACAACAATCTCCGTCTGAATGTGGAGAAGACGAAGGAGATTGTTGTGGACTTCAGGAGAGTGCGCCCCCAGCATGCTCCACTAACCATCGACGGTGCTGCAGTGGAGAGAGTGAGCAGCACCAAGTTCCTGGGAGTGCACATATCCGAAGACCTGTCCTGGAGCCACAACACGGCATCAATGGCCAAGAGATCCCACCAGCGCCTGTACTTCCTTCGCAAGCTCAAAAGAGTTGGAGCCCCGACCCCCATCATGACCTCCTTCTACCGCGGTACCATCGAGAGCATCCTGACCAGCTGTATCACCGTGTGGTACGGCGCCTGCACCGTGTCCTGCCGTAAGACTCTGCAGCGCATCGTCAGGAAAGCTGAGAAGATCATCGGTGTCTCTCCCCCCCCCCCCCTTCAGGACATCTACAACACCTGCCTCACCCGCAGAGCCATCAGGATCGCTGGCGATCCCACACACCCCTCCCACAGCATCTTCAGCCTGCTGCCATCGGGTAGGAGACTGCGCAGACTCCGAGCCAAGACCACCAGGCAGTCCGGAGACTCAACTCCCTCCCTGCCCTGCCCAGCCTGCCCCTTCCCACTGCCACACTCACTGAACTCTGAGTACACTCTACATGCTATACTATCATCCTGAACTTTATTTTTTTTGTCCTTTCTCATTTTTTTTCTGCAAGACCTCACTTCAACCCTTTCTTGTTGTTTGTTTTTGCATTACTACATTACATCACTTTATATACGTCACCTCCTCACTTTACATTGCCACTACCTCACTTTACATACGTCACTGCCTCACTTTCCAGAAGACACTCCCTCACTCTACATACAGAAATTACATGTATTGTCTGTTGTCAATTGTATGTCTTTTTAGCCATGTTATAAGTGCTTTGATTGTTTTGCACGCTGGGTCCGAGAGGACATTAATTTCATATGTGCTGTATGTCATGCATATTATCATATTTGACAATAAAGCTGACTTTGACTTTGAACATCCTCTGCCCCGCTGCACTCAGTGTCACTGTCTTCATTCCCATCCTCTGGCCCCCGTTGGTTCCTCCCAGAGCACATCATCCTCACTGCCGTCCAGTGCATTTGCAGTGTCTGAAACTCGTGACTATAAGTTACCGGACACCAGGGCAGACAACTCTGAAAAGTTGCCTGCCCAGCCATAAAGTTGCCTGCCCCATTTTTCACAACTTGAAACACAATAAGATGACTATCGCCAAAATAAACCTTTGTTACAAAGTATTAAGGATTGATAATCAGAATAAATAAAAGAACAACACTTTACAATTAAGTAATGATGAAAAGGTTTCTTCAGCCGTCATCTGTACCTCTTTAAAGGTGTCGGACGTTTCGCTTATCCAAGAAACCTCGTCAGCAAACTAAAGTCTTACTGGTAGTTTAGGCCCTATATACAGTAAAGTCTCGTTATATCGATATCGGTTATATCAATAGTACCGCTTATTACGATACTATTTTCATTTCCCTTGCACATTTCTAGTCTTTTTATGTATATTTAGTACCGTTTAGTACGATACCCGGTTATTACGATAATCCGGTTATTACAGTGCTCCTTTTCATCCCCCGCCGGCCATTTTTGTTGTTTATATCGATATATCCGTCGCGCCATTGGTCAACTTGGTCACTTGTCTTGTTACGTGAGCCGCCATCGGTCGCGCCATTGGTCGACTTGGTCACATGAGCCGCCATCGGTCGCGCTATTGGTCGACTTGGCCGTGTGACTTTGTCACGTGACACACCATCGGTCGCGCCATTGGTCAACTTGGTCACGTGTCTTGGTTACGTGTCACGCCATCAGTCGCGCCATTGGTCGACTTGGTCAGGTGACTTGATTACGTGTCCAGCACCCGTGTCGCAGAGCCATTTTCATTTTCAGACGCTAGCTCGTGTGTAGCAGACGAGATTGAAGTGTTTGTGTTAAAAGGTAAAAATCATTTTCAGACGCTAGCTCGTGTGTAGCAGACGAGATTGAAGTGTTTGTGTTAAAAGGTAAAAATGGGAAGCAGAAGAAGATTGATGACTTTTTTAAATTGTATACATAATACAGTAAGATGTAAGCATTGCAGTTTCCCTGTTGTGTTATGTACATGCCCACTGTACTGTATATGAATGCAATCGTTTTTTGCAACAATGTTTCTTGTTTTGTCTGCTGAAGCGCGATGATTTTGAAAATTATTAACATTCCATACTGTGTATTAAAGGACAGCCGATGTCACTTTTTATTCAAATGCAAATAAAAATGACTTCACGCCAAGACGTCTTGCATTGCTTGTGAATCCAAACAATGGCTTCAGATTCGGATAATATGCTTTCTTGTTACACATCCAGTTATGAATATGTTTCAAATACACTGTAGTTCTGAAGATTAAAGCATACATGTTTACAATCATTAAAGAATTATATATGCCATTTTGAGGCAACATTGGGGGATCATCTCTCACCCAAAAATAAAGGGAGCTAATGGCCAGCTCCGTTTCTTATATGGCGCTTGGCTGCCCTCTTTTGGCGGCTTTTGTTTAATGCAGTTCGGCGCAGGATCGGATATATCGATAGTCCCGGTTATATCGATATTTTTTCGGACTCCTTGAATATCGATATAACGAGACTTTACTGTGTGTATATATATATATATATATATATATATATATATATATATATATATATATATATATATATATATATATCTATATCCCTACTGTCCAGACATGGCGGTGCCGGACTCTGCTAGGATAGGTCCCTGCCCTTAGGTCGGGGGGAGCAGTGGACTACTACCTGCCATTGTTCTAACTAACGACTGGCCTGAAAGCTCCACTTCCACCGGTATCACCTCATCAGTATTCCTAATCCTATTTTGCCTAAGTAGGGTGTTGTACGAACGATCGAAATTGAACCTCACACCACCAAACCGGTTTAATGAAGGATTTAGTTGTTTTATGAAAATTGCTTCTTTTACTCCCCTTTCAAACCATCTATGTTCTTTCGCTAAGATTTTAACGTCATTGTCTTCAAATGAGTGGTTGCTAGCTTTTAGGTGCATATGTACTGCCGATTGAGGCCCACTAGTATTATCCCTGCAATGTTGATTAAGTCTTTTTTGCGAATTTGTTTAGTCTCCCCAATGTACTGCACTTTACAATTTTCATTCTTACAATGTATTGAATATACTATATTACTTTGTTTTTCATTTGGCAGCCTATCTTTTGGATGCACTAATTTCTGCCTTAAAGTGTTTATCGGTTTGAAATAAGTAGGAATTTTGTGTTGCCAAAGGACTCATCTGATGTAAAAAAAAAATTGCCAAAACAAATATGCGAATCAAACCTCTGAATCCCATACAGGATCGGTCGAGGCCCAGGTTAACAACGGCCGCCATTGGTACTGTTGACCTTCAGGGTGCCAGTGGAAAATTGACTACTGTTGGTCAAAGAAGGATAGGAGGGAGGTGTGCCCGGAGGAAAAGAGAGAAATGGAACGCCAAGAGTATAGCACTAAGAGGAGGAACTTTGAATGTGGGAACATCTCATCTCATTTTCCGTACCGCTTATTCCTCATTAGGGTCGTGGGGGGTGCTGGAGCCTATCTCAGCTGTCTTCGGGCACGAGGCGGGGGACACCCCGAATTGGTTGCCAGCCAATCACAGGGCACACAAAGACATACAACAGTCACTCTCACAATCACACCTAGGGACAATTTGGAGTGGTCAATCTGCCTGCCATGCATGTTTTTGGAGTGTGGGGGCAAACCGGAGGACCCGGAGAAAACCCACGCGAGTCCGGGGAGAACATGCAAACTCCACACAGGGAGGCCGGACCGGGACGCGAACCGGCGACCTCTGCTCTGTGAAGCCGGTGTGCTAACCACTCGACTACCGGTCCGCCCGATGTAGGAGTTTGCATGTTCTCCCCGGACTCGCGTGGGTTTTCTCCGGGTCCTCCAGGAGCTGGTTGACATGATGCAGAGAAGGTAGGTAGACATACTGTGTGTCCAGAAGACCAGGTGAAAAGGGAGCAAGGCTAGAAGCTTAGGGTCAGGGTTTAAGTTGTTCTCTCATGGTGAAGACAGAAAGAGAACTGGAGTTGGGGTTATCTTAAAAGAGGAGTTTGTTCGGAATGTCTTAGAAGTAAAAAGAGTATCAGATAGAATGATGAGTCTGAAGCTAGAAATTGAAGGCATGATGTTCAATGTTGTTTGTGGGTATGCCCCACAAGTAGGATGTAACCTGGCGGAGAAGGATAAATTTTGGTTGTACTTTGATGAAGTCATACAGAACATCCTGAGAAGTGAGAGGGTTGTAATTGGTGGAGACTTGAATGGACATGTTGGCGCAGGACACAAAGATGACGAGGAGGTGATGGGCACGTTTGGACTCCAGAACGCTGAAGGACAGATAGCGGTTGACTTTGCTAAGAGAATGGAAATGGCTATTGTGAATACTTTCTTTCAGAAGAGACAGGAACATAGTGTGATCTATAAGAGTGGAGGCAGAAGTACACAGGTAGACTACATTCTGTGTCAACGGCGCCATGTAAAGGAAATCTGTGAATACAAAGTAGTGGTTAGTGAGAGTGTAGACAGACAGCATAGGTTGGTGGTGTGTAGGATGACGCTGGCAGTGAGGAAGATGAAGAAACCAAAGGCTGAATTGAGGACAAAATGGTGGAAGTTGAAAAAGGAAGAGTGTTGCATGAAAAAGGAAAACGTCTGTGTAAGCTCTCAGTCGTACAGGAGTGGTCCATCGATGAGAAGGTTTCTTCAGCCGTCATCTGTACAAAAGTGAAGGTTTCGGACGTTTCGCCTCCTATCCAGGAGGCTTCGTCAGCGAACTAAAGTCTGACTGGTCGTATCGGCCCCATTTATATATCCCTAATGTCCAGACCTGGTGGCGCCGGACACAGCTATGATAGGTCCCTACTCTCAGGTTGGGGGGGGGGCGCGGGACCCCTCCCTGTGGCCCCACTGATTGTTCCTACATTCCTGACTAACGACTGGCCTATTACCCCCACTCCCCCCGGTATCACCTCATCAGCATAACGACCCTCATCAGCATTGCGAAAGTTGCCTAACCTGTTTTGCCTGAGCAGGCTATTGTATGAACGATCCAAATTGAACCTCACCCCACCAGACCGGTTTAATGAAGGATTTTGTTGTTTTATAAGAATCGCTTCTTTTACCCCCCTTTCAAACCATCTATGTTCTTTCGCTAAGATTTTAACCTCATTGTCGTCAAATGAGTGGTTGCTAGCTTTTAGGTGCAAATGTACTGCCGATTGAGGCCCACTAGTATTATCCCTGCGATGTTGATAAAGTCTTTTTTTGAGAATTTGTTGAGTCTCCCCAATGTACTGCTCTTTACTACTATCATAGCTGTGTCCGGCGCCACCAGGTCTGGACATTAGGGATATATAAATGGGGCCGATACGACCAGTCAGACTTTAGTTCGCTGACGAAGCCTCCTGGATAGGAGGCGAAACGTCCGAAACCTTCACTTTTGTACAGATGACGGCTGAAGAAATGAAAAAGGAAAGGCACTCGGGCCTGATGATTTACCAATCAAGGTATGGAAGTGTCTTGGAGAGGTGGCGGTGGTGTTTCTGACTGGGTTATTCAACAAGATCTTAGATGGTGAACAGATGCCTGAAGAATGGAGATGAAGTGTACTTGTGCCCATTTTTAAGAACAAAGGAGATGTGCAGAGTTGTACTAACTACAGAGGAATAAAGTTGATGAGCTATACAATGAAACTCTGGGAAAGAGTAGTTGAAGCTAGACTAAGAGCAGAAGTGAACATTTGTGAGCAGCAGTATGGCTTCATGCCAAAAAAAGAGTACGACAGAAGAATGCTGATAGAGAACTACGGAGAAGGTGAGAAGGAATTGCATTGTGTCTTTGTAGTTCTGGAGAAAGCATACGACAGGGTGCCCAGAGAAGAGCTGTGGCATTGCATGAGGAAGTCTGGGGTGACTTAAAAGTATGTCAGAGCGGTGCAAGACACGTATCATGACTGTAAGACAGTTGTGAGGTGTGCTGTCGGTGTGACTGAGGAATTCAAGGTGGAGGTGGGACTCCACCAGGGGGTCAGCTCTGAGCCCCTTCTTGTTTGCTATGGTGATGGACAGGCTGACAGATGATGTTAGACAAGAATCTCCGTGGACCATGATGTTTGCAGATGACATTGTGATCTGTAGCGAGAACGGGGAACAGGTGGCGGAGAAACTAGAGATGTGGAGATATGCCCTGGAAAGGAGAGGAATGAAAATCAGTCGCAGCAAGACGGAATATATGTGTGTGAATGAGAGGGATTCAAGTGCAAGAGTGATACTACAGGGAGAAGAGATAAAGAAGGTGGAGGATTTTAAGTACTTGGAGTCAGCTGTCCAGAGCAATGGAGAGTGTGGAAAAGAGGCGAAGAAGTGTGTCCAGGCAGGCTGGAGCGGCTGGAGAAAAATGTCAGGTGTGATGTGTGATAGAAGGGTTTCAGCTAGGATGAAAGGAAAAGTGTATAAAACAGTGGTGAGACCAGCCATGATGTTTGGACTGGAGAAAGTGCCACTGAAGAAAAGACAGGAAGCAGAGCTGAAGATGTTGAGGTTTTCTTTGGGAGTGACCAGGTTGAATAGGATCAGGCATGATTACATTAGAGCAGAGGTGTCCAAACTACGGCCCGCGGGCCAACTGCGGCCCGCAGTCCATTTTTAATTGGCCCACAATAAATTTTATGAACAGAATGGAATATGGCCCGCACTTCTAAGTTTTAACACCAGGGGGAGCTACTGTTGATCAAGGCAGTTGCTCCACCAAAAAGGCCAATCCCAGAAGAAACTTACCTGTGACTAAACATGGCAGGACCAAAGAAGCGAAAGGTGGAAAGGGACACGGTGGGAGAGTGAATATTTCTTCAAATAATTCAAGGGGAAGTGTGTCGGTTTGATCTGCAGTGAAACTGTGGCAGTTATGAAAGAGTATAATGTATGACAAATGTACAGTAGATTTTGCTGCAGTAGTCATTTGTCATCATGGTGCACAATGCAACGTTTGCATTGCTTGCTACAAGCCACTAAGCCCCTTTCATATATCTCACGTACAGTTTACAGTCACGGTTTAATGTAAATTTACGTTTTGTAGCGTCACATATGTTGTTAGCTTCTTTTGAATCTTTCTTCTGGGCTGAGGTTCTGTGTATCTATTTTCAAAAATGATATGCAAATGCACGACCTTAGAACGCTTGCGAAAGTCCGGAATAAAGAAGCAGGCTTCTGATTGGCTGCCGTGCCGAGTATGCAAATTTCAACTGCAGGTAGCCTAGGTCTGTGTGCTTGGCGACGGTACACGTGTACTGTTTGCGCGTTAAGGCGAGGGCGTCAGTGGCGAGTTTGTAGAGCGCGGTCAGGACAAACCATCCATGATTTTGCGGAATTTAACAGAAGTAGGTATTATTGAGCTTGAATATTTCGTTGTGTAATAATATGTTTTGAATGTTGAAAGTGATTCCATTTTTCAATAAATGTTGATTTCTTTAACTTTGCCCCTTCGATGGAAACTTATTAAAAACAGACGCAATCTTGATAAATCACAGTGCATATGTTATTTTAATCTATTTCCATTTCCTCCTCCAAGTATCTGCGAAATAGTATGTAAACGCCATATCTTGCATATTCCTTGAGACAAATTTATTAACTGATCAGGGATATTTTTCACATTTGAAAGACAGTTAATAAATTGGGTTGTAGTGTACTTACTGTGCTATGAGGTTGTACACACTACATTTAAAGGACAGCCGGCACCATTTTTTTTTTTTATTTCCAAATGACATCAGAAAAACGTTTTATAGCATCTAAAATACCCAAAACAGGCAGGCTGATATTTTTAGTCAAATGAAAAACACCAATAAAAATGACTTCAAAATGAATCCGGAAATGGCCAGTTTCAGAAGGTCCCACCCCCTTGTTTGTGACGTCACGCCAAGACGTCTTGCCTTGCTCGAGAATCAAAACAATGGCTTCAGATTCCGAGAAGATGCTTTCTTGTTACTCATCCAGTTATGAATATGATTCAAATAGTTCTGAAGACGAAAGCATAAATTTTTGCAATTGATTAAAGGAGTCCTCCCATATCAATTTGAGCCGTATATCAATTTGAGCCGTCAATGACAGCACTGTAGCACCCAGAAGATGCAGAAGATGGCGCCCAAGCTCAATTGGAAATGGGCTGATTTGTCAGCTGAGAATTTGTGTCAGCGAATATCACATAGTTGTCTTGGTGCAACACACAACGATTCACCATCGCGTGTTTTCCTTCTAATTTCGTCATTAACACGGATCAACACGAAGTTTTCAGACTAAACAAAGTACCGCAAAATGCATTGTGTGTCGCTTTCTCGGTCAGGGGCTGTCCAAACGTGACGTCACATGGGGATCGTCATCAACTCGAAAACAAGACTTCATGAATATTCAACGCAAGTCTTAAAAAGTAAACTATAGCTATATGCTGTGGAATCTTTGTAAAATACGCTCAGTCGAACTCATTTGAAGTGATTTTACAAATTATGGACATAACTTGTCCAGAGGCGTCGGTTGTCCTTTAATGCTTTAGGTATGTATGGCAGACTAGGTATGTAATGTATTTCCGGCCCAAACACCCCCCACCAAATGCTCCTGGCCCGGCCCCTCTGTCAAATTTTAGAACCCAATGCGGCCCGCGAGTCAAAAAGTTTGCCCACCCCTGCATTAGAGAGACAACTCATATTGGAGGCTTTGCAGAGAAAGTCAGAGAGGCCAGACTGAGATGGTTTGGACATGTCCAGAGGAGAGAGAGTGACTATATCGGGAGAAGGATGCTGAGCCTTGAACAGCCAGGCAGGAGACTGAGAGGAAGACCGAAGAGGAGGTTTATGGATGTGGTCAAAGAGGACATGAAGGTCGCTGGTGTGAGAGAAGAGGATGCACAAAACTGGGATAGATGGAGGACATTGATTCGCTGTAGCGACCCCTGAGGGGAAAAGCCGAAATGAAAAGAAGAAGACTTTACAATTAAGTAATTGATGTACCTACCACAAATGCTCCCTTGCTTAATTTATCGTAAATATCCCTTGCTGATGATTTTGCTCCAGTTGTCGTTTGTCCATACACTGTTCGGCATGATGCACGATGCAATGTTTCCGTTGCGTCATCTGCTACAAGCCACGTGAACTCCTCTTTTCACGATGCTTTTAATGTAAGTTTACGTTTTGTAGCGTCATAAATTTTGTTAGCTTCTTTTGAATCTTCTGGGGCTGAGGTTTTGGCTTGATTCCGAACCACTTATCAAATTTTCTTGTGTTCTCTGTGTGTCTACTTTGGAAAATGATATGCAAATGCACCCGGAAGCACAAAGCTATTCGATGCAGGCTTCTGATTGGCTGCCGAGTATGCAAATTGCCAAACGAACCGAAAGTCTGAAATTTCCAAACCGAACGAAGATTTCGAAATCGGAATAAAGCAAACGTTTGATTTGAAAAAAAAAAAAACTTATTTATTGTATTTTTTTTCTTGAAAAAGTTGTCGGCCACCCGGGCGGAGACGTTCTGTAAGTTGTGCGCCTGACGCAAAGGTTTCACGCCCTGGGCGTCCGGGCAGTCGTTATTTCAGACACTGGCCTTTGATATACATATTTATACCTGTGGGTGATGCTCTTTGGGGAAAAATGCCAGGAAGCCTAACCGATCTTCAACCCATTGTTGCTGTGTTTCTCCATTTTCTGTTATTTCTGCTATTATTTTCTTCTTTTTTCTTATTGCTATCTTTTTTTCTCATTTTTGTTACCACTATTTTTACTTTTATTCTTCGTGTCTGGTTTGCATAGGCTTGGGGGGTCAAGTTCAGCATTCACTCAATTATAACTGCCGCCATCTAGCCTTGTGAATAGGAAAAACGTTTAGACCTCAAATATATGACGACCTCCACCATTCAGTCTGATTTCAATGCATAAAAACAACGTCTTATATTCGGACCAATACGACATTAATCTTCAAATGTAACACCTTCTGCACTCCTTAATGTATTTAAAAGGTTAAGTCTGATAATTCTGTGATCCCACAGGTGGTGGATGAGCTCGATGAGAAGATGACACATGGAGGTGTTATTATAGATTATCATGGCTGTGACCTTTTCCCTGAACGCTGGTTTCACATTGTCTTTGTCCTCAGAACAGACAATACTCAGCTCTACACACGACTAGAAAGCAGGTACCCTGAACTCACTTACTTTGTAAAATACCATATTTTTCCGCGGTACAAGGTGCACCGAAAGGATTTTGCAAAAGCCGACACCGTGCTTATTTTGGCATGGCAGAGCCAATAACATAAAAGAGAGACCAGACTAATAAAATAAGGAATTTATTGGATTAAACTAAGACAATCAACCAAAAAACAATGAGGTCACAAAAAATGGGAACAAGAAGTGAGCCAACTCAAAGAACCAAACGGCCAAAGGTCTGGTCTTGGCAAGCAGAAGAGAGAAGATGAGTGAGCCTGAAGCAGCCACTTATGTAGGCTACCCAGGTATGTCATCTGCAATTACCAGTATCCATGTCGCCTCTAAAGAGGGGGTGAGAACAGCAGGGTTGCGTGTGGGTCGCGCCCGTGCGCCATTTAGGCAATTTGACAGTCACTGGCGCAACTTTGTATGTCCGGCGCAAGTCTATTAGCGCATAATGCTATATGATCTGTGCATACTTCTGTTAAAATAGCTAAAGAAACAAATGTAGTTAAACAGCAATTGAAAATGTTTTTTTTTCCTTCAGAGGTTTTAACTTTCGTCATCTGCCATCTTGCCTTACCGATACCAAGCCATAATCACCTTACATTTGTGTCTGTGTGTTCCAAAGTCGGGAGGATATCTCGGGCTCTTCCGTGATCCGCCAGAAACTGCCAAGGGCAAATAAAATATTCATTTACCCACTGTGTATTGCATTATTTACATCAAACATAGCGGATGGTTGTACTATTGAGCGCGAGAACAGGACTAAAACTCAAAAAGACATTAAAAACAGGCAGCAAACAAACATTCTCATTTTTTAAGAAACAATCAAATAATTCTGTTGAGGTTAATGACAATTTGTTTCAGAAAACTACTGTTAATGATTCAAAATAAGTGAATAATGGGAATGATTTCAGAGCTGTTGCAGTACATTGGAAATCTTCAAAGCAAAAAAAAAATGTTTCAGTAGACACTAGTAAGAAATATTGTGCAGTCTGTTCTCTTGGGCTTCCCTGTAATACCATAGAATATCAAAATAGAGGATTTATTGTGTAGTAACTAAAGAAAATAGAAAATGTTTGTTTATTTTGTGAATGAATGCATTCTTTGACTTGAATTAAAATTGTTCATATATTAGAAAAATACATTTTATTCATATAATGGTTTTTCATTTGCAATTCAGCAATATGGTCCAATGAGTGTATTTTGATTCATTTCAAACAGTTTTACGTCTGTGTAAGCTCTCAGTCATACAGGAGTGGTCCATCGATGAAAATATTTCTTCAGCCGTCATCTTCAAAGAAGTACAGATGATGGCTAGAAACCTTTTCATTGTTCAAACAGTTTTGTATACATCAGCTATCAAGTTAATCGGGCCCCATCAATTTTATTTGGCCCCCTTTTCAGACACAAGGTGGGTGGCCAACGGACCCCATTTTTTAATTTCCCAGATGCCCTGGAACAGGAATTAACTTACCTATCCTCACCCCAGATCACTGCCCTCTAGAGGAGAGAAGACCACGTAACATCCCCACCCATAATTTGTGATCGTCCTGGGACAATCACAACACCTAGCTGCTACAAAGGTGACAGTGCGTCCGCCAGGACATTATTCCTGCTACGGATATGCCTGGCTTTATTAACGTGAGGTTGGCACCACTCAATCTCTCAAACACTTTGCCAATCTTCTGACCATGTGAGGGCTATGTGTCAAGAATAAATGGCCAAGTAATCTAGATATTCAGTGACCCCCGGTAACACCAGACAACACCACATTATAATATATACGTAGCATGGATTTGAGTGTTGCACGGAATCGCTCCAGTGCCCCCTGAGATTCTGCATGGAATGCACTGGAATGGCAATGACTTATACTAAGCTGCTGGAGAATCTAGGCAAAGATCTTAAACATGAAATTTGAGCTCTGATCTGTCTGAAGTACATTTTTCAACCCAACCAATGAGAAAAACCTTGTTAAGGCTTGCACCACTGCAGGAGCAATGATCAGCAGTAACACAGCAGCAACACCTTAGCACTCGCTAACAGGTCTGGGTACAAAAACATTCCAAGTCCTCATTAACAGGGCTAGTTACAAAAAACATAGCAAGTCACTGAGAGCTGTCCTCATCTTCCTCCTGTGCACTGAAACCATGGAAGTCTTTCTCCTGGGTGTCGAATATTCCTCGCCACACACTCTCTCCTTCTCTCTTTCATTGTCGCTGCAAGTGTCACTTTCATCCTCAGGTAAAATCACTCCCGGGCTTGTGCTGTCCTCTCCGTCACGTAGCAGACTGGCTTTTTGAAACCCGTCGGTAATGGTTAGTTTTTTCACACTGCTCAACCCTGTCAGGTTCCACTGGCAGACTTGTGCAAAAGTTGCTCTTCACATGCGGCCAGTTTTGGTAAACAATTTCTCTCTGCTCGTCATCCAAGCCTCCCTTTTAACTGAGAGGACTTTAAATGCACGATTCACACGCAAAGTTACATTAAACTTGCGCCTTCTTCAGCTGGTATATTTGCCCAGTCTCAGTGTTTAGTGGCGACCGTTAGAAAAAAATGCATAAATTGGCCGCATCATTGTATTAACCGGAAGGTTGGAAGCCCTCATTCGTGAACAAGACCCCAAAATACTAAAACTCCTCCCTGATCTAGAGAGGGCACTGCACCCTTTTCCGACTGACGACCATCATTTCAGATATGGAGGTGCTTCATACTCAGATGCGAAATTCTCCAGCGAGTTGGAGAGCCCTGCTTGAAGTGATCCTAGTATACACAGACCCTAGGATATAAATTATGTGGAGCTCAATGCCATTGGCAGGGTCCATTCATCTATCCATCCATCCATCCATTCATCCATTTCATGAGAGATGGAGAGCCCTGCTTGAAGGATCAACAGGACCACATCATCTGCAAAAAGCAAAGATGTAATACTGAGGCCACCAAAACAGACCCCCTCAACGCTTCAGCTGTGCCTAGAAATTGTCTCCATAAAGTTTATGAACAGAATCGGCCACAGAAGGGCAGCCTTTGTGGAGCCCAACCTTTACTGGAAACAAGTCCGTCTGACTGCCGGCAATACAAATGAAACTCTGACGTCAGTCGTATTGGGACTGAACTATTATTATATTAGGGGTTCATGTACTCCATCCTCCTCAAGTACTCCCCACAGAACTCCCCGTGGGGCATTATCAAATGCCTTTTCCAAGTCCACAAAGCACATGTAGACTGGTTCGGTGAATTCCCATGAACCAACGAGGACCCTACTCAGGGTAGAGAGCTGGTCCACTGTTCCACGGTCGGAACAAAAACACACAGCTCCTCAATCTGAGGCTCGACTTCCTCCAGATTGCCAATCCAGAGGAACTCTGCCCGATGACCACTCAATGCTGCAGAGGTGTGTAAACTAAGACAGTTACACAACATCCAGTCTTGACAAACTCCGCGTGGATGTCATCAAGCCCTTGAGCCTTGCCACCGAGGAGCTTTTGCCCTCGGTGCCCTTCCTGAATTTATTCTGGAATTTAAAAGTGTATGTGACACCGAGCACCATTTACAAGTTTATTCGGGTTATGTTTTTTTTCTTCTTTTTTTTGCGGTAGGGTGAAGATCAAGACCTGAGCTATCTTGTGTGTGAATTTCACAACTCTAGGCAATGCATTTCCCTCCCATGAGGGGGCAACAGTTGCCCCCCCCCAAAAAAAAAAAAAAAAAAAAAAACAACAACAACACACAAAAAAACAAGCAGTTGACGCTGGCACGGTATTGGGCTGGCAGCCTAGCTGCACAACTAACTAACTGAGGGTGATCTGGATTCCTCTGATTAGTGGCTGGCATCGGGCTCGGCGAGCAGCCGGGATACTTCACCCGATCTGCGACGAACCAGCAGAATCAAGCCCCAGGCTATCTTGTGTGTGAATTTCAGAACTCTAGGCAATGTATTTCCCTCCCACGAGGGGGCAAATGTTGCACTTTGCTCCCAAAAAAAGCAGTGTTTGATCGCCACATGAAGAAAACGGAATAGGCCTTCCTTTCAGTGTTTTAATGGAAGAGAGAGAGAGCATTTTAGTCAAAATTACAGTCTACGCTGGCACAGTATTGGAATTGCAGCATAGCTGCACAACTAACTGAGGGTGATCTGTCGGGTGACTCAGAACCGGTTCGGGATTCCTCCACAGAGGAGCTGCCGTCGGGCTCGATGAGCAGCCGGGATACTTCACCCGATCTGCGACAATCCAGCAGAAGCAGGCCAAACCACCCACCCTGAAGTCCAGGTGCACATTCACATGTGTTAGTTTTATTTTATTGGGTAGATGAATTCCTCCTGCAATAATCTGTTAGAGTTCAGATGTTCAAAAAGCCCAGTTAGTCGAGTTATGTACCGTTACGTTCATCCTGTGATGTCACAAGCTCACCTGTGATACTATTGTTATGTCTCAAGCGCATTGTCAATGCCTTATTTTACATCTTTTACATCTGTAATAAAATGGCACAGTATGTTGACTAAAGGTTGACTACATTCATTTCATTTGGACTTGTAATGACGGGCATTTCAACGCCAGGTGGCCGAGTTACTTCAAGTTGCAGAGCACAGGGAGGGAGGATGAGAGATTGGGGGAAAAAAATATTATTTACCCACTGCGGACCTCTGTCAAACGGGAATTTACGAACCAGGTTCAAAAAAAAAATATATATATATATATATATATATATATATATATATATATATATATATATATATATATATATATATATATATATACAGTAAAGTCTCGTTATATCGATATTCAAGGGAGTCCGAAAAAAATATCGATATAACCGGGACTATCGATATATCCGACCCTGTTTGCATGTAATTTTCTACGTGCGTGCATAGAAATACAGTAAAGTCTCGTTATATCGATATCGGATATATCGATACTATTTTTCATCAGGGCTGTATGACGTTACCTTCATCTTCAAACAGGACTGTAAGCTGTCGTCTGTCAGGCGTGGGCGATGCATGTTTTTAAGGCGAAAGAATCTGCCCACGTATCATTAAACGTTTTCTTAGATTTATCCATAGTTGGCCGACCTGGGGGTCGAAAAATTCAAGAAATCGTGCGCAATTTGGCGGTTGTGACCGGATATACGTCCACTGTCAATGGTTGTGACGTATATTATGAGTGATGAAAAAATTGAATACGTTTTATTTTGTATTATTTATAATCACTATAATCTTCAAATTTAGAATTACATTTTAAAAACGAACGAACTAAAATAATATACATTGAATTAAATACTCATTATTTATTTTCTAAAGCCGCAGGGAGCCGCAGCAGGGGGTGAAAGCGCCACATGCGGCTCCGGAGCCACGCGTTACCGACGCCTGACTTAGGGGATCGTCATCTACTCAAAAACAAGACTTCCTGAATATTCAGCGCGAGTCTTAACACGTAAAATATAGCTATATGCGGTGGAATGTTTGTAAAATGCGCTCAGTAGAAGTCATTTGAAGTGATTTTCCAAATTATGGACACAACTTGTCCAGAGGTGTCGGTTGTCCTTTAAACAGGATGTCTAATTCTGGAACATAACCTTGATTTCTCCCTTTTCATATAATACTTGACAGGGGCTACACAGGAAAGAAACTGCAGGACAATGTGCAGTGTGAAATCTTTCAGACTGTCTATGAGGAGGCAATTGAGGCCTACAAAGAGGATCTTGTCCACCAACTACGCAGCGACACTCCTGAGGACCTGGAAAGCAATTTGGAGCAGATAGTGCAGTGGACGAAGCAGTGGATAAAAGACCACAATTAGAGTGGAAAAGTGCCACCTTGGATGACTGGCTGTCAAAAAAAAAATGTTTGAACGAAACATCGTTTTTGTGACGATCTTTGTTCTTTTTTTTGGTTTGTTTTTTTTTCACACACAACCCCGCCCCCGTTCATCGAGCTGCAAATGTCTTCGTAATGGGACAAATAAAGGTTTTCTTACCTTATTTCATCCTATACCTTTTTTTCTTAATCAGTCCAGCCATTGTGGAAACTATTCACGGACACTATTTATTATCTGTACATAACAAAAATCTGAATCAATGAATTGTATTTGCCATTTGTGGCAGCAACACACTGATAAAACAATTACGGTGGTACCTCGGTTTATGAACTTCTTGGCTTACAAACGTTAAACTTGTGAAAATTTTACTTTGGCATACGAACTATTTTTCAGGATACCCACAGAGCTGCCACAATGAGTGATGTTTCGTTCGCAAACGAGCACGTTCTCTTAACAAGAAAATGGCAGCCGGCTTGTTTTGTCCTCTATTCCCCGCCCCAGTCGTTGGTTAAGGCCACGAGATTGGTCAAGAACGCAACAGTGAGTGGGGGTTACAGACAAGAGAAAGAGTGAAGCAATTTTCCAAACAAGAAAATGGCGGCCGACAGTTTTTTGTTCTCTATTCCCCGCCACCAGTCCTCGGTTAAAGCCACGTGATTGGTCAAGAACGCAGCACTGAGGGGAGGTAGTTTAAGCATTAAAGAGACAGGCAGACGACAGTGAGAGTTTCAACTTTGATAGTTCAAAGGCAGAGTGTAGACTGCAAGGTTAAAATATCCCATCAATCAGGCTCCACAAACAAGCCATCTGTACACTTGATGCAAAAAGCTATCAACCCAGCTAAACAGAACACAATTGATGAGGAACTAGATAAAATTATCAGAGAAAGGACCTACAAGGGATCATTCCTCAAGATGGTGAAAGAAGGTTACGTTCCTCATCAAGTGTTCAATACTAATGAAACCGATCACTCCATTCCATCAAGCTATGAACGACCATCACAAAGGTAAATAAAACCACTTTATTATACTGTACAGTTTACTTCTTTAATTATAATACCATACTACATTTATTATACATAAAATAAGGTATATTTTGTGTAGGTTTAAGGCTTAGAAAATTAGAAAGTAGAAAATTATGTTTTATGGGGACCCGGGAACGGATTACAGTGAGACCTCAATTTACGAATTTAATTGGTTCCCAGACAGAGTGTGTAAGGCGAAAAGTGTGTATCTCAAAGAAATTTCCCATAGGAAACCATTAAAAATGGGAATAATCCCTTCCCGGGTTTCCATAAAATATGCTTTGCAACTAAATAAGCCTTAAAACTACACACAACATACCTTATTCTATGTATAATAAATGTGCTATTGTATTGTAATGAAAGAAATACACTGCATTGTATCATAAAGTCACTTTATTTACATTTGTGATGGTCATTGATGACTTGATGGAATGGCGTTGGAGGTCGAAGGTCAAAGGGAATTGCTGTTTGGAAAGAGAGGCACATTACATGAGGACTGTAATTAAAGGACAACCGACGTCAATTTTTTTTTAACTGACACCAGAAAAAACGTTTTATAGCATCTAAAATACCCAAAACACGCAGTACGATATTTTTAGTCAAATGCAAAACACCAATAAAAACGACTTAAAGTGTCCAAAATCTGCAAAAAAATTGAGCTGCAAATTGGGCATTTTCAGAAAGTCCCGCCCCCAGTTCATCAAAACAATGGCTTCAGATTCAGAGAATATGCTTTCTTGTTCCACATCCAGTGATGAAAATTCAAATAATCCTGAAGAGGAAAGCATACGTGTTTGCAATCGATTAAAGAATTTATTTGTGCCATTTTGAGGCAACATTGGGGGAAAATCTCTCACCCAAAAAAAGAGGCACCAGATGGCGACCTCCTGTGGCCACCTCCGTTTCTACTGGCTGATAAGTTCCTTACATGGCGCTTGGACGCCCTCTTCTGGCCTTCTGGCGGCTTTTGGGTGCAACACGAGGTCCCCAAACCAAACAAGTACAGCAAAATACATTAACGTGATGGAAGGACCGCTACAATGCGTCTTTTTTACGGTAAAAAGCGGTCCTTTAGTGACGTCACATACGGACTCGTCACCAACTCCAAAACAAGACTTCCTGAATATTCAGCGCAAGTCTTAAAATGTAAAATATAGCTATATGCGGTGGAATCTTTGTAAAATACGCTCAGTAGAAGTAATTTGAAGACACAACTTGTCCAGAGACATCGGTTGTCCTTTAAAGAAATAAACTGTGCTGTAAAATAAAGTTTTATTTACCTTTTTGATGGTCGTTGATGGCTTATGGAAGGAGAGTCACCTTCCATGAGGACTGTTGATAACTCTGGTGTGGCTTCTCTTCTTTTTTCTTTGGAGACCCTTCATCATTTTTGCTGATTAAAAACCTCTTAATTGTACGGAAGCGGATTAGGGCCACTGAAGAAAAAAAAATATGGTTGGCAAAATTCTGACTTTAATCTCAGAATTCTGACTTTGTGACGTTCGTGAAGCTACTCAATTTTCGTTGCGACTTTATTCTCAGAATTCTGACTTTAAAGTCAGAATTCTGAGATTAAAGTCTGACTTTGTGACGTTCGTGTACAGCGTGTACAGTACATTAATGTGGCTCGGAAGACAGGACATACAGTAATGTCGTCACCTATCGGCTTTTTGCATGGCCGAGGAGTGTCGGAAGACATCATTTCTCTTTTGGAGGAGCAGAGGGTGAGTAAACAGTGCGTTCTGTTTATTTCGTTTAATGGTAGTTGTGTCCATAGTTAACGTGCTCCGCGGAGCTGATAGCTCCGTTGATCGTCTGAATACTGTATAGTGAATGGATACACCCGGTTTACATTCGCGAATAAATAGTAACCATTTAAGTTGGTACTATGTCAACGTGACGCCACATAACGTTTTTAACAACACCACTCCTTATTTCTCCCTCCATCGTGTGGAAGACAGTGGCCGGCTGGAGAGTCACTGCAGTTAAAATCATTGTGAACTGAACACACTTGATTAAAACCGGTGTGTCGAAGAAAGTACAGTACAGTATGTGCACACGCCCTCTACTGTATTTACTTTTAGACTGCTTCATGAATATGAAGTTACTTACGTTAGAACTAACACTATCATAAGCGAAAACATTATTAAAAACAACTATATACAACAAGCATACTGTCATACAGTCATGTTTTCAAAATGCCCACTGGTACTTTTGTCGGATTGTAATTGTCTTTCTTTTCTTGTGCAGCTAAAGTGACTGATGGAGGGTGCAACCCAAACAGTGGCTGAAAATCAGCGCATTGAAGGGTGGTGGTCCACCCTTCGCAAACAGTGTACAATTGTGGATTAATTTATTTCAAACTCTTCAGAATGATGGTCACTTTACAAGAGATTTTATGGATAAAAGTCTGATCCGGTTTTGGTTTCCTAATCTTGTGCAGGTCAGGTCGAATAATGTTTTTGGACTTTTTTTTTTAATTTGATCATTTAATTTGATAATTTTTAATCGTGATATAAAACGTCTCCATTCATTTTCTGATCTGCTTATCCTCAAGTGTCACGAGGTGTGCTGTTTAGCCTATCCCAGCAGTCATTGGGCAGTAGGCGTGGGACACCCTGAACCAGTTGCCAGCCAAGCGCAATGCACAGACGAACAACCACCAGTGCTCACAATGACAAGGACAATTTAGTGTGTTCCATTAACCTGCCATGCATGTTAGTGAAATATTGGAGGATTGGAGGTAGCTGGAGACTACAAACAGGTCAGAACCAGAATCAAACCTTGCACCTCTGGATTGTGAGGTCGATGTGAGAATTAGAAAGCCATTAGAAAATACCTGTAAAATGTTATTAACCCACCTTTACACACAAGGATATTAACTTTCAACATTCATGTGGAGTCAAAAATTGAATGCAATGATATCTTTTATTTTGAATAAAAGAAACATGCACCTAAATAACAAAGCAAAACTGTTGAAACAACCACGTGATGGTTATGCATAACTTCTTAGGCCTTTTTGTATAAACAAAAGTCCACAGAACTATTACTGTAATATTACACCAAATGCAAGTGATTTGTATACAAACCATAAAACAGCAAAAATGCAAAGATTGTTTCAACAAACGTATTGATGACACAAAAAGATATACTGTAATGTGTAAAAGCAATGTCGTGCTGATGCAACCTATGATGGCTTAGTCACAGTTTCTTGGTATTAAAAAGCTACACAATGTCAATCACCTAGATACTGCTTTCAAGAACGGCGTTGAATTCAGATAGGAAATCTGGGAAATTATCATAGCTGTCAGCAATATGCAGAACATTTCCACATGTGTGCCCTACCGGCCTTCTACTAAACTCTGTCATTTCCTAAAACTCCACAAGAATGGTGTTGGTTACAACAAGATCAGATGCAGTACAAAAACGGAGAAACTTCTGAAGCATAAATTCATCCAATTCTCTAATGAACCTTTTCAGATGATTTGCCACATCCTTCTGCTTTGGGGTTAAATCAGTTGCAAATTTCAGCAGTTGGCAGACCTTTTTTGAGGTAGGTTGCAAGTCCAAGCACAACTTCTTCAGTTCTTCTGGACTGATCAGGGCACGGTGGAGCATAACCTTCCTCCAACAGTCAATCACAAACATGGGCTTTTGGATCAGCTCTTTGGGTGCAATTTCTTGCAGTATATTGGGAACGCTTTCAGCAGATTCTTTTTCTCCAGCCGTAGTTGTCAAGGACTTCCACCAGGTAATCTAGGTCCACTTCTGAAAAGTCCTTCATTGCTTCCATCGGTACTTCACGCTCCTGGCTGCTCACAAACTGCAGAAAATGTGCTTTTAGATCACTGTAGACTGAGTTGAAAAGCACCTGCTCAAGGAAAGGAAAGTTTGTTTGGGAAATAGCAAAAATCTAGGCGAATAAATGGTACTTTAATTGTTGTACCAAGGGTGCATCGGTCATAGAATTCTTGCCAGAAGCATGTGAGAACATCTCTCCAGATCCAATGCCAGCTTCTTCTGGAATGACTGGGAGTATGCGTTTCACAATGAGTGATTTGTTCAAGATAGCATTTTCAGAGAATGCTATGATCAAGGGACATAATTGGCAAGTGTGCAATGGTCCATCAGTACTATGACGTCACTGTCAATCTGTAAAGAAACAAGACGAATAAATAAATAAAAAATATTCAATCATCATAACATATAATCACTTCATTTTAAAATATGAAGCACAAATGTAATACTGATCTCAACAATTGTAAATCAAACACACATGCAAACATGTTGCAACTCTAAAACGTTGAAAACTGTTAAGGATTTGACAAAGGTACATTGATGCTTGAAAATGACTGGGAAATATTTGCCTTACAACATGCAACTATCAAAATAAAGTCCCTATTCAGACAGCAGTTCATCAACTTTTGACTTCGTTGATGCGTGCGTGTGCCTCAACAATATTTAAAACGATGTAAACACAGAACTACGACAGAACGTGTGATCACAGTGTGTTCAATTCACGATGATTTTAACTGCAGTGATTCTCCAACCGTCCACTGTCATTCATAAATGTTTACTTCCTATTTATTCACGAATGTAAACCGGGTGCATCCATTCATTATACAGTATTCAGACCAGCAACGGAGCTATCAGCTCCGCGGAGCACGTTAACTATGGACACAACGGCCATTAAACGAAACAAACAGAAAGCACTGTTTACTCACCCTCTGCTCCTCCACAAGAGAAAGGATGTCTTCCAACACTCCTCGGCCACGCAAAAAGTCGATAGGTGACGACATTACTGTATGTCCTGTCTTCCGAGCCACACTTAATGTACTGTACACGCTGACGGGGCCAAAATTGAATAGCTCCACGAACGTCACAAAGTCAGAATTCTGACTTTAATCTCAGAATTCTGACTTTAAAGTCAGAATTCTGAGAATAAAGTCAGAATTCTGAGATTGAAGTCAGAATTTTGCCAACCATATTTTTTTCTTCTTCAGTGGCCCTTATCCTCTTCCATATAATTGACACCTGTTGCTTTCTGACTTGTAAGGTCTTACAAAGCTGAGGCATCACATTATCGTTCATGTTGATGATTGTCATAGCCACAGTGTTTTCTGGATGGAACTGTTCGGTAAAAGCCTGCACATAATTCCACTATGCCAACATTGTCTTTATGAGCTCACTTGATGCTGCAGCCATCTCCTCCTCGCCCTCAGATGTTCTCGAACGATCCGTTTCGGGCTTTAAAATCCTCAATAAGCGCCGAACTTCCAGGTTGGCGCATGGCGATATCAGCGTGAATTAGCCGTGCTTTCTCGCATAAAATAGCTTTACTCACGCTGTCGCCGGATAGCTGCTTTTTGTTAATCCAAATTAACAGAAGTTTTTCAACTTCTTCGATTGCCCGAGACTGTCGCTTTGAGAGCACGAAAACACCTTTTGCAACAGGCTTCTGTGTTCCGGAGAATGGTAGCAATGGTTGACTTAGAATAGCTGTGCTCGGCCACTACATCACACAAACGCACACCTCGTTCATGTTTTTCAATTATTTTGTGTCTTCTTGGGCTGAACACGAGCCTGTGGTGGTTTTTTTTTTCGGTTCCATCATAGTAAAATTATCAGCAAAAAGCTCCAAGGAGGCGATCGACGTGTGCATTCAATGAGAGGGGGTGTGTAAAGTAGCGCCGCCTGGAGCGCTGTTCAGTCGTGTGCTTCCGCCGAAGATCACTCCGCCTGATCCGAAGGTCGTGTGCTTTGGTGTTCTTCCGCCGAAGATTACTCCACCAGCCGTGGTGGGTGTGTATCATGAAAATAGTGTGTATTATAAGGTTTAATTTTCATAAATTTGACGTTTGTAAGACGAAAAGTTCGTAAGATAAGGTGTTCATAAGTTGAGGTCTCACTGTATTCTCATTTTAACACAGTCTCGTTATATCGATATTCTCGGGAGTCCGAAAAATATCGATATAACCGGGACTATCGATATATCCGACCCTGCGCGCATGTAATTTTCTCCTTGCGGTCATAGAAATAGTATCGTAATAAGCGGTACTATCGATATAACCGATATCGATATAACGAGACTTTACTGTAGTTTCCTATGGGAAATTAATTTTTGGGATACACACGTACACTGTCTGGGAACCAATTAAGTTCGTAAGCCAATGTATCACTGTATAAGAGCTCAGCAACCAGTTACATGCATTTTTTGGGCATAAAGGGTGAGGTCAGTTGTTGATGAAGGCTCAATAAACTATTGTGGCAAATCCATAGATAGGTGCTTCGCAAAAAGTTTGAATATTATGAATAATAATAATACATTACATTTTAAGCGCCTTTCAAAGCTCTCAAGGACACTTTACAGTCACAGACAAGCATAGGTATTATAATAAATAAAATACAATCGCAAATAGAATGCAATAAATAAAATACAATTAGAAACAAGAGAGAGAGAGCTAGATAGTAAATGCAAATTTAAATACAGTGGTACCTCGGTTCTCGAACGCCTCACTGTTCGAACAAATCGGTGTTCGAACAAAATATTCGAGATATTCTTGCTTCGGCGTTCGAACATCAATCGGTGTTCGAACGCCAATACAACGCGTGAGTGCATACGCGAGGGTGGGGAGCTGAGCGGCGCACGGGTGTATCGCTCTGTTCGTGACCAACTGCCACTTGCGGACGTGCTGCGTTTTGCTCTAGCGTTTAATATAGGTGTAGGAAGAGTTTTAGCCCCTAATCATGTCTCCAAAGAAAGTAAGTGCTGCTTAAAGTGACAAAAGAAAAGTAGTGCGTACAACTATTGCATTTAAGAAAGAAATAATCGCAAAATATGAAGGAGGTGTGCGAGTGTCTGATCTGGCGAGGGAATACAGCATGGCGAAATCAACGATCAGTACGATATTAAAGAATAAGGATGCTGTGAAATCTAGTGATGTGACTGTGGGCGTGAGAGCAAGTGTCATTGGATAGATATTTTAAGAGAAAAGAACATCCTGTAGCCGAGTCATCCGTAGCTGTCACGTTCTGAGCGAGAGTGACGGCAGCTGACTCGTCGGAACGTAGTGGAATGTTTGGGATCCCAAAGTAGACACGTACTAACCAAGTAGGGTGTTTATTCACAAATAAAAGAAAACACAGCGAGTAAGAAGGCAGGGGGTGATCCGACCCGCTTACTACGCCAAAAAGCAAATGGCACACGAGGGTGCAAAATTACGCAATCCCGGAAGATGACATAAATTTACGGGACGCAGGGAAAATACCTCGGATCGGATACACTCGCGCATCGAAGGAAGAGTTCAGGCACGGTGGCGAGTTGAGTCAATCATCCAGCATTGACGAGGTGATTGCGAACCATATAAATGCCCCGTGTCCGTGATTAGAGAATGACAGCGGGTGGAGAACGGCCGGGAGAGGCAGCCCCCCCCCGATGTCAACTCGCAAGTGACAGGAGCGGGGTCCTGGAACATAGGTGGGGTTTGAGATGGGAAGCGAATCGATGTTACGAATGAAATGTTTACCTCAGGAATACTATTAAAAAAATTAACATGCATACATTCATTCAACACACTGATACATTTTAGTTTTGATGGTACAGTATCCTCCACTTCAAGGGAAATCAGATGAGGTAGTGTCAGGTTTACCAAGTAGACATTTATTTTAAAAGGAAAGAAAGAGGCACTCCGGTGGTCTTTTTCATCTCGCGCAGAGAACAAGTGCTGCCAATCCTTTGACAGCTCCGCTGCTTATTTGGTTCACAGGCATCTGATAACACACATTATGCATTTTTTTTTTTTTTTTTTTTTGCGGCCAGACAGATTTTTTTTGGGGGGGGTCCAATATGACTCCTTCAACATTTTGGGTTGACCCTTCTTAAAAAATACAAAATATATCCCCACCGGTCTTTTGATGTCTTGTTTTGTTGGTTCATTGTTCTGTCATTGCCCATGTGATTACTGAATGCAATACTGTACAATCATAAATAGCATCATATTGTTTCTCACGTTTAATATTGATAAAGACAGTTTTGACATTGACTGCAAATATAACATGTCTGTTTGCATCCTGTCAATATGACGGGTCAATGAAATTCTTAATAAAACAGTTAAAACTTCCCGCCAAATTAACCTTGTGTAAATTAACCTTCATATATTTATGGTGAAGACATATTCTCAAAGGTCTTTAAAAGCACAGAGTTGCACTCTTTCCTTGCGGTACATCGCAAGGAGCGACAAGTTGGTGAGCACATTGAGCTCATGTTGCCGGTCATCTGACTGGGAGAAGTCATCCGGTCCTTCTCCACAGCCACCTTTTTGTGGATGACTGGGGTAACCTGGGTGGACCATGAGTTCTGCTGTAACCACCCGCTTTTCAGGATTGGACGCAGTGCAGGAGGACATACTCAAGGCATGGCTGAGGGCCTTCTGAAGGTTGGAGACAGACATGTTCTGGCCTACTGTGGTCAGTCCAAGGTACATGTCTGGCCACCTGTGAATAAGGAAAGGGTTTGACTTTGTCATTGCTCTTTTGAAGTATGTAGTTCTTGCAGTGTCAATACTGCCTGATTTAAAGGACAACCGACACCTCCCGACAAGTTGCCTCCATAATTTGTAAAATCACCTTTAAATGACGTCTACTGACTACATTTTACAAAGATTCCACCACATATAGCTATATTTTACATTTTAAAATGTGAGCTGAATATTCATGAAGTCTTGTTTTCGAGTTGATGCCGATGCCGGAAGTGACATCGTAGAGGGAACTCCCCCTGACTGAGAAAGTGATACACAGTGCATGTTGGGTACTTTGTTTCTTCTGAAAACACCGTGATGAGCGCAAAATTAGAAGGAAAACTACCTAAATAATGTGATGGTGAATCGTTGTGTGTCGCAGCCAATTGCGGTAACACGCATAAAGAAGGTGAAAGTTTACACAAATTCCCAGCTGACAAATCAGTCCATTAGCAATGGAGCTTGTGCGCCATCTTGTGCATTTTCTGCCAGCTACATTGGAGTCCAGATCTTCACCGGTTTCATCGCTTGCAGACGGCTCGAATTGATACGGACGGACTTATTTAATCAAATGCAAACATTTATTATTTCCTCTTTAGAACTATTTGAATCATATTCATAACTGTATGAGTAACAAGAAAGCATCTTCTCCGAATCTGAACTCTCTGAAGCCATTGTTTTGATTCTGGAGCAAGGCAGTTTGTGAAGGAGTATCATGGCGTGACGTCACGACAAGGGGGCAGGACTTTCTGAATCTCTGAATGCGATCGTGAATCGTTGTGTGGCAGCCAATTGTGGTAACACACATTAAGAAGGTGCAAGTTTACACACATTCCCAGTGGACAAACCAACCATTTCCAACGGACCAGAGCAGTACAGCACCACACAGAGGCGAATGAGGAGCTCATCCGAGTGCGAATCCCCGCTTGGATAACCGCTGTCACCCTCTCAGCCTGACAATGGGTAGAAAGTTACTTCCAGTGGTGAAAGAGAGCAATCGCCATAATAGTGGAGCAAACCGATCGGACAAACATCTAGCTTCTGTTAGCTCGTAGCCATAGAGCACCAGCCGAAGGACAATGAGGAGCTAACCGGTGGTAGCGATAGATAACCACTCAAGTTGTTTCTGCTCCTCTCGAGGCTGATCATCCAGGTCGTAAATTATTTTGTTGAACGTATATAAGTAAAATGGAGCTCTTCCAAGCCAAAGATGATTACATTCTTCAGAACAGGGAACGAGCTCTTTGGTGAAGCCGAAAGGACGCTTCGATGACAGTCAAACCTGTTACGTATCATTCCCACAGTCAGTCTTTGAATCGAACATGAATGCTTTTGTTGACCTTGATTAAATGGGCTTGGACCCATGTGCATCATCAGAGTAAATGAACAGAGAAATAACTAAAATGGGTAAATATTGGTTTATTTACTGATGGAATGGTCTGTTCCAAGTTGAAAGAGATTTATTTTTTAGGTGTTGGCCTTGATGGTTTGTGATGAAAAGATTTAAGTTACAATTAGAGTAAAATGAATAAAGTGACAGATATAGAAGTTTCAGTATTTAATCAAATATTCAATTGTAATATATTAGGATGGTTAAAACAGTTGTTTTCTGTATCTTAAAGATCATAAAAATAAACATGAATACAAAAAATGTGTCTGGTCCTCGACAATGTTTTTTTTTTTTTTTTTTGGCCCTCTGTGAATTTGAGTTTGACACCCCTGGTGTACAGGTTAAGAAAATGGATAGACTCGACAGATTGATCCATTGTCAGTCCACACACAGTCTGAGAATACTTAAAAATCAGAATCATCTTTTTTGGCCAAGTATGTAGTACGCACAAGGAATTTGTCTCCGGTAGAATACGCTGCACTAGTGTCATCATCAAAAAAGGCAAAGAGGCACTATACAGTTATATTTGGGTTACTGTTTAGAGAGTTAATGGCTTGAGGGAAGAAGCTGTTTAAATGGCTGCTGGATTTGGTGCACATGGATCTGTCACGCCTGCCTTAAGGGAGTATCTGGAAAAGGTGGTGGGCAGGGTGCGGAGGGTCCAGTAGCATTTTTTTCGCACCCTCGTTTCGATTCTTGCAGTGTGCAAGAAGTCCTCGTGAGTGGGTTGGCCGGTGCCAATGCTTTTTTTCCGCCGACCTAACTGTCCATTGAAGTCGGATTTTGTCCATTTTTGTGGCGGCCACAAACCAAACCGTGATGGAAGAACACTGGAATGATTTGATGACAGCCATATAGAAATGTTGTAGCACATCCTGTGGCAGACCATGCTTCTTGAGCAGCCTCAGGAAGTACATCCTCTGTTGGGGCTTTCTCATGATGGAATTGATGTTGACCTCCCACTTCCTGTCCTGGGAATCAAAGTCTCTATGATTCCCAAGAACTTGAACATCTCGACGATTGACACGGGGCAGTTGGATAGTGTGAGGCGCAGCTGTGGTGATGGATGTTTCATGAAGTTCACGATCATCTCTACCGTCTTGAGCGTGTTCAGCTCTCTGTTGTTTCAGCGGCACCATAACTCCAGCTGCTTCACTTCTTGTTGGTACGCAGACTCGTCGCCATCTTTGATGAGACCAATGACCCTGGTGTTGTCTGCGAACTTTATGAATTTGACAGCTGGGTGCTTCGAGGTACAGTCGTTTGTGTAGATTGAGAAGAGCAGTGGTGACAAGAAGCATCTCTGCGGGGCTCCAGTGCTAGTGGTGCGTGTTGATGATGATATTTTTCCCAGTCTCACCTGTTGTGTCTGTCCCGTCAGGAAGCTGAGGATCCACTGGCAGATCATAGGGGACAAACCAAGCTGGAAAAGTTTGGGGGTGAAGAGTTCCGGGATGATGGTGTTGAATGCAGAGCTGAAATCCACAAACAGGATTCTTGCGTAGGTTCCTGTTGTTGAGGTGCTCGAGGATGTGGTACATTGACTGCATCCTCCACAGACCAGTTTGCCCGGTAGGCAAAATGAAATGGATCCAGGAGAGGTCCGGTGATGTTGACTTCACACTGCTCCGGGGACCTGTTGAAGATTTGTGGGAAAACGGGCCAACTGGTCAGTGCAGTCTTTCAGGCAGGAGGGGGACACTCTGTCAGGTCCTGCAGCTTTTTTGGTCTTCGGCTGCTCAAAGAGCCATCTCAGTCCAGTTCATGAATCTGTAGGGCAGGGGTCGGGAACCTATGGCTCGCGAGCCATATATGGCTCTTTTGATGATTGCATATGGCTCGCCGATAAAACTATATATATATTCTCGTTTTTTTCGCCGTTGATTTCCCGTTGGGGCTGCAGTTGGCGGAAAGCGCAATTTTGATTGGATGACACTGGCCGTCAGTCGAAACAGGTAAACGCCCCTTTAAATGAACCCCACGAGTGCACTTCAGCTTGAATTCACCGAAGGATTCATTAGCCTTTGAGGAGAGAAAATGTTCGGATTCAAATTTGCAATGAAACAACACCATCGATGAAACAGTCGAATGTCAGTGACATTTTAACAAGCCGTGTTAACGTTAGCATCAACATACTGCTGCGAGAAGTAGATTGCAGATAGCAAGTGTGGAAGCTTATGAGCCGTGCGCAGGCTTGCTAGCAGTAACTCCGCCTCCAAGTTGAATTTCATTCCTATCGTTTGCCTGGATTTTGACCAATCACGAGGAACGGAAAAACATTCATGTTAACGGTGAGTACTATCACAAAGTTAGTTTAAATAATCCATTCTGATATTTTGTTGAAAAGTGACCGCGCGTGTTTGCGTGTGTGTGCGCGCGTGCCCGTGTGTGTGTGTGCGCCCGTGTGTGTGTGTGCGCGTGCCGTGTGTGTGTGTGTGTGTGTGTGCGTGCCCGTGTGTGTGTGTGTGCGTGCCCGTGTGTGTGTGTGTGCGCGCGCGCCCAGGTGTGTGCGCGCGTGTGTGGCTCTCGCTGAAGAACATTTCTAAATATTTTACTTTTATGGCTCTCTTAGTCAAAAATGTTCCCGACCCCTGCTGTAGGGCAGAGGGCGGAGATACTGTAGTTTCTGATACTCATGGGCAGATGTGGATACTGGGGGTGTCTTTTTCAAATCGGCAAAAAAAATGTGTTTAGCTCATCAGCCAGACCCTTGTTCACTGCTTAGGTGGATGGTAAACGATAGTTTGTTATTGCTTTCATGCAGTCGTTAGCAGAGAACTGTTTGTTAAGCATCTCCACATAACCTTTCTTTGCAATGTTCATTTTCTTTGTCAGTCGGTTTCAGGCATGTTTGTAAAGTGTTCGATCTCCGATTCTAAATGTGGCCTCTCTCCTTTCTAAGCTTCCTAAGTTTGATGGTGAACCATGGCTTGTTGTTGTTGAATGAGCGGAAGGAGTTCGTTGGTACACACATGTCCTCACAGAATCTAATGTATGACGTTATAGTGTATGTGTATTCATCCAGTGTGCCCATTGAAGTTTCAAAGACGCCCCAATCTGTGCAGTCTAAGCATTCTTGTCGAGTTAACTTTGCTTCATCTGTCCATTTCTTCACAGTCTTGACCACCGGTTTTACACATTTGAGTTTCTGTCTGTATGTAGGAATTAAGTGTATTAAATAGTGGTCAGAAAGAACATGCTACATGCGCAAACGATCACTATGCTTCTTTGAGTGATGTGTAACAGTGATATACAATATTTTCTCCTCTGGTGAAACAGTCAATCTTGTTCTTTTCCTTTCGGCTTTTCCCCTCAGGGGTCACCACAGCGAATCAATGTCCTCCATCTATCCCGGTTTTGTGCATCCTCTTCTCGCACACCAGCTACCTTCATGTCCTCTTTGACCACATCCATAAACCTCCTCTTCGGTCTTCCTCTCGGTCTCCTGCCTGGCAGTTCAAGACTCAGCATCCTTCTCCCGATATAGTCACTCTCTCTCCTCTGGACACGTCCAAACCATCTCAGTCTGGCCTCTCTGACTTTATCTCCAAAGCCTCTAATATGAGTTGTCCCTCTAATGTACTCATTCCTGATACTATCCAACCTGGTCACTCCCAAAGAAAACCTCAACATCTTCAGCTGTGCTACCTCCAGCTCTGCTTCCCGTCTTTTATTCAGTGGCACTGTCTCCAGTCCAAACATCATGGCTGGTCTGACCACGGTTTTATACACTTTTCCTTTCATCCTAGCTGAAACCCTTCGATCACACATCACACCTGACATTTTTCTCCAGCCGCTCCAGCCTGCCTGGACACGCTTCTTCAACTCTTTTCCACACTCTCCATTGCTCTGGACAGTTGACCCCAAGTACTTAAAATCCTTCACCTTCTTTATATCTTCCCCCTGTAGCATCACTCTTGCACTTGGATCCCTCTCATTCACACACATATATTCCATCCTGCTGCGACTGATCTTCATTCCTCTCCTTTCCAGGGCACATCTCCACATCTCTAGTTTCTCCGCCACCTGTTCCCCGTTCTCGCTACAGATCACAATGTCATCTGCAAACATCATGGTCCAAGTAGATTATTGTCTAACATAGTCTGTCAGCCTGTCCATCACCATAGCAAACAAGAAGGGGCTCAGAGCTGACCCCTGGTGGAGTCCCACAGCACACCTCACAACTGTCTTACAGTCATGATACATGTCTTGCACCGCTCTGACATACTTTTCTGTCACTCCAGACTTCCTCATGCAATGCCACAGCTCTTCTCTGGGCACCCTGTCATACGCTTTCTCCAGATCTACAAAGACACAATGCAATTCCTTCTGACCTTCTCTGTATTTCTCATCAGCATTCTTAAAGCAAACACTGCATCTGTCGTACTCTTTTTTTGGCATGAAGCCATACCGCTGCTCACAAATGTTCACTTCTGCTCTTAGTCTAGCTTCAACTACTCTTTCCCAGAGTTTCATTGTATGGCTCATCAACTTTATTCCTTTGTAATTAGTACAACTCTGCACATCTCCTTTGTTCTTAAAAATGGGCAGGAGTACACTTCGTCTCCATTCTTCAGGCATCTGTTCATCATCTAAGATCTTGTTGAATAACCCAGTCAGGAACACCACCGCCACCTCTCCAAGACACTTCCATACCTCGATTGGTAAATCATCAGGCCCAAGTGCCTTTCCCCCCTTCATCCTCTTCAGCGCCCTCCTCACTTCATCCTTGCTAAAGTTTGCTACGTCTTGGTCCACAACAGTCGCGTCTTCTACTCTTTGTTCCATCTCATTTTCCTCGTTCATCAATTCTTCAAAGTACTCTTTCCATCTTGCCATCACACTACTGGCACCTGTTAATACATTGCTATCTATATCCTTAATCACCCGAACCTGCTGCAGGTCCTTACCATCTTTGTCTCTCTGTCTCGCCAGCCTGTAAAGATCAGTCTCACCTTCCTTGCTGTCCAGCCGAGCATACAAGTCATCATAGGCGTCATGTTTGGCCTTTGCCACCTTTACTTTAACCGTGCGCTGCATCTCCTTGTACTGCTGTCTACTCTCGTCCGTCATCTCAGTGTCCCAGTTCTTCACCACCAAGTCTCCTTATCTACCTTTCTTCCACTCGATACACCAAGTACTTTCCGACCTGTGTCTCTGATTATGTTCGTTGTAGTTTGCCAGTCATCTGGAGGGACCTATTGCCCACCCAGTGCTTGTCTTACCTCCTTCCTAAATGCCATGCAACACTCTTTCTTTTTCAACTTCCACCATTTTGTCCTCACTTCAGCCTTTGGTTTCTTCATCTTCCTCACTGCCAGAGTCCTCCTACAAACCACCAACCTACCACTCTCAACATCAAGGCTAATCTCATGTGAGGACCATCCATTGGCACAAATGGACAGAATAACATCACGTCCAGTGTTTCATGATTCTTAGTATCTGGATGCTATCCAGTGACTGCTGTGAAAGGACAGCTGACAACATAGGAAAGTCTGTGTGACAGCTTGGAGAGACAGCTGACAGGAGGGAATAGACCCCACTGGGGCTGTCATGGGCTAGCTACCCATGGTGGCAGTCACCAACGCTGTTTCAGTTTGTTGGAGGCACCCGCTAAATGCTACAGAAAGAATACAAAGAAAGATACCCCTAGAGCCTGCGAGAGCGGGGGTGCAAGATGGCTCAATGACTGACAACACGGTTACCGACCCAGAAACGAACCTGACTATGAGCAAGAACATGGCACATGAGACAACGGCAGCAGGATACTCACTCAAGGTGTGCGTCTGTGGCTGGGCAAAAGTAACATCAGCTATCGGGTTAAAGATCCACCAAGGGAAGAGACAGTGCTTGGGAAAGCAGACAAGGGCCTCGCATTGACCAATATTTCTTACGAAGTCAGACGTCAAATAAGTCGAGTGAAGCACAGCGACGGGACGACAACCAAAGTTCGCAGAGCATCTACACCCCTGTCAGGGACGATGGTAATGCACTCACAGAACGAAAGGTGGAAGAGCCCACGCAACCACAGAGACCTCCCAAGGAGGACAAGATCAAAGGGCACAGACCAAGTGTGAAGTGGCCAAAAGCTATCGAGAAAAGAGAGTGGGAAACCGTCAACAACGATCTGACCAAAATCTTGGAGCAACAAGTGGGCACAGCAGAGAAAAAGCTGGAAAATATTGGCGACATCATCTATCACTACGGGGAGGAGCGCTTTGGAGTGTACATCCGGAAAACCGCCAATGCAAGACCACCACCAACCAAATCCAGGAGGCAGCAAGAGATAGACAGACTGGTCAGAGAAAGAAGGGACCTGCGAAAACAGTGGAAGAAGGCCTCTGATGCAGAGAAAGAAGGTCTCATGCTGCTCCAAGGGGACATCAAATGCTGGTTGGCAACCTTACGAAGGGCAGAAAACTTGAGAAAACATCGCAAGAACAAGGAACACACAAGAACACGGTTCTATTAAAAACCCCTTCAAGTTTGTCAAAGACCTCTTCGCGAAGGACAAAAGCGGAATCCTTAAAACCTCCAAGCAGGAATTTGAAAAGCATCTGGAAAAGGTCCACCAGGACACAAAAAGGCAGAAAAAACTAGTTATCCCACATGACATCCCCCCTATTGAACCACCAGAATTCAACCTCGAGACTGGCCCTCCAAAATGGAAGGAAATGGACAATACAATACGGCGTGCAAGATCAGCATCAGCCCCGGGGCCAAATGGAGTTCCATATAAGCTCTACAAGAACGCACCAGATGTTCTGCGTTATCTTTGGAGACTCGTGAGGATTGTGTGGCAGAAAGGGATAATACCAAAGGCATGGCGGAGAGCCGGAGGCGTACTAATTCCCAAGGAGAAGGATGCGGCAGACATCAGTCAATTCCGTCCAATTAGCCTTCTCAACGTTGAGGGGAAAATCTTCTTTAATGTTTTAGCACGGAGACTTTCCACCTACCTGGAGAAGAACAAGTACGTTGATACATCTGTACAGAAGGCTGGCATCCCTGGGTTCTCTGGTTGCTTGGAGCACACGAGTATGATCTGGCACCAAATCCAAGCGGCAACGAAAGACAAGAGAGATCTTCAGGTCATCTTCCTTGACCTGGCCAATGCCTTTGGCTCAGTTCCCCATAACCTTCTCTGGGAATCCTTCAACTTCTTCCATGTTCCACTACCCATTATTGCCTTGGTAAAAGCCTACTTCGAAGACCTGCAACTCTGCTTCACAACACCTGACTTCACAACATCATGGCAGCGTGTAGAAGTCGGCATCATGGCAGGTTGTACGATTTCACCCCTGGCCTTCACAATGGCCATGGAGGTCATCATCAGGGCCTCAAGGTGGGTGGTGGGAGGTGAGCGAACAAGGAATGGGATCCACCTCCCACCTATCCGGGCATACATGGATGACATGACCACTACCGCAGCTTGCACCAGGCGGCTACTTGGAAAACTGCAGGAAAACATTAAATGGGCCCGGATGAAAATCAAGCCGAGCAAGTCACGCAGCATCTCAATCGTCAAGGGACAGCTAAAAAATGTGCAGTTCTGCATTGGTGATGACCCAATACCAACGGTGTCTGAGGAACCGGTCAAAAGCCTGGGCAGGTGGTACAATGCAAGCCTCAAAGACAAAGATCAAGTGCAGCAACTCAAGCAGGACATCACCAATAGTCTGGAAAACATCAACACGACTGAGCTGCCAGGAAAGCTCAAGCTCTGGTGTCTGCAGTTTGGACTTCTCCCTCGGGTAATGTGGCCACTCACAGTCTATGAGGCCCCACTCTCAACTGTGGAGAAGATGGAGCGAACCATCACTAGATATGTGAAACGCTGGCTTGGTGTTCCACGCTGTCTGTCTAATATCGGCCTTTATGGCAAAGGGGTCCTTGAGCTACCAATCACAAGCCTCACAAGAGTACAAATGCGCTAAGGTGAGACTTCAGATGACCCTCACAGACTCCAGAGACCGGAAGATCAGTCAAGCTGCACCCCCCCTATGGACGGGACGGAAATGGACGCCATCCATTGCAGTGCAGAAGGCCACAGCAGCTCTAAGGCACAGCGACGTTGTGGGACACGTTCAGCTCGGAAGAGGGGGGTTTGCCCTTACAAACAAACCTTCTTGGCGTAAGGCTTCAACATCGGAAAGAAGGAAAATGGTGATAGCAGAGGTGCGCCGCCAAGAGGAAGCTGAAAGAACTGCACGGGCCGTCTCTCTTGCCAAGCAGGGACAATGGATGAGGTGGGAAGGCCTGGAGAAGAGAAGGCTCAGCTGGAAGGATCTCTGGGAAATGGAGGCAAGCAACATCAGCTTCATCATCAGAGCTATCAATGACGTGCTCCGATCTCCAAAAAACCTCCACCAATGGTATGGCGAAGATCCAACCTGTGACCTCTGTCGAACGCCAGGAACTCTCAAACACATCCTGACCGGTTGTAAGACCAGCCTCACACAAGGCCGCTACACCTGGAGGCACAACCAGGTCCTAAAGAGTTTGGCAGTTGTCCTTGAGAGCAAGAGGAATACCATCAACTCCTTGCCAATGCGAGCCACCACGTCCAGCACAGCACCATTGACCTTCATCCGAGAGGGACAGGAAAAGCCCAACCATCCTACTGCTAAACCAGAAGTGGGACAGCTATCCGGGGCCCGCGATTGGGAGATGCGGGTTGACATTGGCCAGCAATTGGTTTTCCCAGCGGAGATTGCAGCCACCACCCTCAGACCAGACTAGGTGCTCTGGTCCTCGTCACTCAAGGCTGTCTACATCGCAGAACTCACAGTCCCGTGGGAAAACTCTGTTGAAGAGGCCTATGAGCGCAAGAAGCTGCGCTACACAGAACTCGCAGTGGAGGCGCAACAGCGGGGACACACAGTTAAGTCACTTTCTGAAGCGGCAGAAAGAAGCAGAAAGACCCCCCCCCCCTACCAGCTTCTGAACATCTGATTGGGCATGGGACACAAGCGCAGGCGTGATCAACCTGTCACTGGCCACCTTCGATGAGGGTGTCTAGTGATTAAAAGGCCGAAACACCCAATGATTCTTTGGCACACTACTGACTATGTGTCCCAAATTCAAAACCTGCCATGATTCTCTCTCTCTCTCTCTCTCTCTCTCTCTCTCCTCTCTAGCTCTCTCTATCTCTCTATATCTCTCTCTCTCCCTCTCTATCTCTATCTATCTCTCTCTCTCTATTTCTCTGTCTCTCTTTCTCTATCTATCTATCTATCTGATGATTCTATCTCTCTATGATATATTCTCTATCTCTCTCTATCTATATATCTATCTCTCTAGCTCTCTCTCCCCCTATCTCTAGCTCTCTCTCTCTCTATCTATGATGATCTCTCTTCTATCTCTCTCTATCTATGATCTCTCTCTCTCTCTCTCTCTCTGTCTCTATCTATCTATATATATCTTTATCTCTCTAGCTCTCTCTCTTTCTCTCCCTCTCTCTCTCTCCCTCTCTATCTATCTATCTCTCTATATCTCTCTCTCTCTCTATCTCTCTCCCTCTCTCTATATATATCTCTGTCTATCTATCTATCTAGTCTATCTGTCTGACTCTCTCTCTCTATCTCTATCTAGTCTATCTCTCTCTCTCTACCTCTAAATCTCTATCTCTATCTCCCTATCTCTCTCTACCTCTACCCTCTCTACCCTCTCTATCCCTATCTCTACCTCTAAATCTCTCTCTATCTCTACCTACCTCTCGATCTCTCTATCTCTCTACCTCTATCTCTACCCTCTCTCTCTATCTCTACCTCTACCTCTCTATTTCTAGATCTCTATCCCTAGATCTCTCTCTGTCTTTCTCTCTCTATCTATCTTTACATCTCTCTCTATAGCTCTCTCACTACTGACGATGGCACACTACAGACGATGTGTGTCATCTACGATGTCCCAAATTCACAACCTCCCATCCCTGAGGCACAGCTCCCACACCACTCTCAACATCAAGGCTAATCTCATGTGAGGACCATCCATTGGCACAAATGGACAGAATAACATCACGTCCAGTGTTTCATGATTCTTCTGTCTGGCTACACTCTCACCAATCACTACTTTGCAGTCACTGATTTCCTTTAGATGGCGCCATTGACACAAAATGTGGTTTACCTGTGTACTTCTGCCTCCACTCTTATAGGTCACCCTATGTTCCTGTCTCTTCTGAAAGAAAGTATTCACAATAGCAATTTCCATTGTCTTCGCAAAGTCAACCACCATCTGTCCTTCAGCGTTCCTCATCTGGAGTCCAAACCTGCCCATCACCTCCTCATCATCTTTGTTTCCTGCGCCAACATGTCCATTGAAGTCTCCACCAATTACAACCCTCTCACTTCTCGGGATGTACTGTAAGACTTCATCAAAGTCCAAACAAAATTTCTCCTTCTTTGCCAGTTCACATCCTACTTATGGGGCATACCCACAAACACCATTGAACATCACACCTTCAATTTCTAGCTTCAGACTCATCATTCTATCTGATACTCTTTTTACTTCTAAGACATTCCTAACAAACTCATCTTTTAAGATAACCCCAACTCCATTTCTCTTTCCGTCTTCACCATGATAGAACAACTTAACCCCTGACCCTAAGCTGCGAGCCTTGCTCCCTTTCCACCTGGTCTCCTGGACACACAGTATGTCTACCTTCCTTCTCTGCATCATGTCAACCAGCTCTCTACCTTTACCTGTCATTGTTCCTACATTCAAAGTTCCTACTCTTAGTTCTATACTCTTGGCGTTCCATTTCTCTCTTTTCCTCCGGGCACACCTCACTCCTCTCCTTCTTCGACCAACAGTAGTCCATTTTCCACTGGCACCCTGAAGGTCAACAGTACCAATGGCGGCCGTTGTTAACCCGGGCCTCGACCGATCCGGTATGGGATTCATAGGTTTGATTCGCATATTTGTTTTGGCAATTTTTTTTTTACGTCGGATGCCCTTCCTGACACAACCCTCTGTATTTATCAGGGCTTGGGACCGGCACAATAAGACACTGGCTTGTACCCCCTTGTGGCTACATTCTGGTGAAACAGTCAATATGCTGCTTATACTTGGGAAGTTAGAGGTTTAGATGTGCTCGATTAAAATCGCCCAAAATAAGGGATATTTTAGTTCGCATTTGTTTACATGGTCCACTAGCATTTGTATACATGTGTTAGCATTAGCTTGTTGCTAATGCTATGTACATGCAATGCAATGTACATGCAAATGCAATTTACACAATGACGAGAATAAAGATGGCGAAGTCACGTGGCGAGTACAATAGCTTACAGTGAAGAGACAGCGATTCGAAGTCAGGGCTGCAGTGTGCGTCGAGCATCGTGACATCAGTGCACCAATCTTTGTTGATATAGAAGCATATTCCACCACTTTGGATTCCTCCGTGTCCCAGTTGGCTCTGAGGAGACGGAAGCCGGATAGGTGTAGCGCGGAATCTGGGTGGCGGTCACTGAGCCAGGTCTCAGTGAAGCAGAGTGCAGCAGAACGTGCGAATGTTTTATTGGTCTTTGTGAGGAGAAGTTCATCCACCTTCTTTGGCAGAGCGTCAATTATCAAGATGGATAGGAGCGGCATTCAAAACCCACACTGCCTTAACTTGACGAACACGCCGGCTCGCTTGCCCCTCCTCCAACAGCATCTAAAAGCTCCGTACAGAGCTCCTGCGCCGCTCGCGATCATCCCCAAAAAAACTTGTTGTTTCGGTGAAAAGAGTCCAAGCGAATACTCAGTATCTCTTCCCTTGTGTAACTAAGCCGCGTAGGTTGCAAAAAAATGAATGAAAATTACAAAAACAGGAACAATACTAGGGAACGTGTGACAGAGGCTGCCATTCAAGTTGGCGCCATCTTGTGCATGTGCAAATGGTATGAACAATGTTGCTGATGCTTTATACTATCATTGTGACTGCTTTGTTTCCTGTATATGATAGCTGTCCATGTCACTTTCATCCTGAGGTAGTCACTCCTGAGCTTGAGCTGTCCTCTCCGTCTCGCACCAGACTGGCTTTTCGAAACCCGTGTTGGTGATGGTTGATTTTTTCACACTGATCCACGCTGTCAGGATCCACTGGCAGACTTGTGCAAAAGTTGCTCTTTGCATACGGCCAGTTCTGGTCAACAAATTTTCACAGCTTATCCGAGCCTCCCATTCAACTCGGAGGGCCACTTGCACGATTCACACGTGATGTTATATTAAACTTGCATCTTCCTTGGCACGTATATTCGCCCTGTCTCACTCTTACCTTTAGTGCTCCAGTGCCCCATGGCGACCGTTAGAAAAAAAATGCATAAATTGGCCGCATCGTTGCATAAACCGCAGGGTTGAAAGCTTGTGCAAAAAGCCGCGGTTTATAGTCCGGAAATTACAGTATGTGTGTATGCATTGTTTTGGAATTACAACATAGGTAATCAAAATGTGGATCTGGGAATTATAAAAAAAATATGGAGAAACAAAGGACAGACACACACACACATACACACAAATGGAGTTTCTTGACTTCAGAGTGGTCTAGCGGAGTATTGCTCCACCTCAATGAAATCAACATACCTACAGTACACAATGATAGAGTGCTTATGCACATTAGTAAACATATTATGTTATTTCATGTTTAGCTTAGTACATATTATGTTTTGAAGGTTTCGGACGTTTCGCCTCCTATCCAAGAGGCTTCGTCAGCGAACTAAAGTCTGACTGGTCGTATTGGCCCTATTTATATATCCCTATTTAATTTCGGGAGAAATTTTATAAACAAATTCATGGTTGTGCTATGGGCTCACCAGTTTCACCCATAGTTGCTAATCTTTACATGGAAGAGATGGAGAAACAGGCCCTCACATCCTTCCCGTGGACAAAACCTAGATACTGGTTTAGATATGTGGACGATACTTTTGTCATAATTAAAAAACAAGAAATTCAATCCTTCACAGATCACCTCAACTCTGTAGACATCAACATTAAATTTACTCGTGAGGACATTAAAGAGAACCAACTCGCCTTCTTGGATTGCAAAGTAATTATAAAAGAGGACATAGCGCTAAAAACAGAAGTCTTTAGGAAGGCTACGCACACTGACCAATACTTACTTTTTGACTCTAACCACCCGTTACAACACAAACTAGGAGTTATCAGAACCCTCCAGCATAGGGCTAAACTAATACCAACGAGCATTGAAGGTAGAGAAAAGGAGTCAAAACATATCAGGAGAGCACTCACTAACTGTGGGTACCCTGAGTGGTTATTTAACAAATGTCAGAAAGAAAGAATAGGGAATGAAACCAATAATTCTCAAGATACAAAAAGGAGAGGAGTAGCAGTACCTTACATTGCAGGAGTTTCTGAAAAATTACAAAGAGTCCTTTGGCAACATACAATTCCAACTTATTTCAAACCGATAAACACGTGAAGGCAAAAATTAGTGCATCCAAAAGATAGGCTACCAAATGAAAAACAAATTAATGTAGTTTATTCCATACATTGTAAGAATGAAAATTGTAAAGAGCAGTACATTGGGGAGACTCAACAAATTCTCAAAAAAAGACTTGATCAACATTGCAGGGATAATATAAGTGGGCCTCAATCTGCAGTACATTTGCACCTAAAAGCTAGCAACCACTCATTTGACGACAATGAGGTTAAAATCTTAGCGAAAGAACATAGATGGTTTGAAAGGGGGGTAAAAGAAGCGATTCTTATAAAACAACAAAATCCTTCTTGAAACCGGTCTGGTGGGGTGAGGTTCAATTTGGATCGTTCATACAATAGCCTGCTTAGGCAAAACAGGTTAGGCAACATTCGTAATGCTGATGAGGTGATACCGATGGGAGTGGGGGAAATAGGCCAGTCGTTAGTCAGGAATGGAGGAACAATCAGTGGGGCCACAGGGAGGGGTCCTCTGCTCCCCCGAACCTGAGAGTAGGGACCTATCATAGCTGTGTCCGGCGCCGCCATGCCTGGACATTAGGGATATATAAATAGGGCCGATACGACCAGTCAGACTTTAGTTCGCTGACGAAGCCTCTTGGATAGGAGGTGAAACGTCCGAAACCTTCAAAATTGTACAGATGACGGCTGAAGAAACCTTCTCATCGATGGACCACTCCTGTACGACTGAGAGCTTACACAGACGTACATATTATGTTATTGCATGTTTAGTTTAGTCTACATGGATTGTTAAACTCATTAGTTGAATAGTTTTGAAAGCAGGATGTAACAAGTATCAAGTTTCAGTCTAAATGTTCTCTCCCAACAAACTTGTCCGTAGCTGATTGGACAACAGATCACTGCTGTGTGACTTCCTATACTTGTCGGTAGCTGATTGGACAACAGATCGCTGCTGTGTTCGTTCAAAACTAGTCCGAGCGGGAGGTCTTCGCTCTCTCTTTGTGGTCTTTGTTCTGTGTGCTCCTGGCTTCCTTCGCTCCAACGAGAGATGTGCTTATTTTTTGTTTCACTAGAATAAAGTACAGTGAGACCTCAACTTACGAGTGGCTTATAATACGAACTTTTCATCATACAAACATCAAATTTATGAATATTAAGCCTCATAATAAGAACTATTTTCATATTACACACTTCGGTGGAAGTGTGTATGCATAAATACATAATCTTCTGCGGAAGAACACGAAAGCACACGACCTTCGGCTCTGGCGGAGTGATCTTCGGCAACCGAACAGCGCTCCAGCCGACGCTACTTTGCACACCCCCTCTCATTGAATGCACACGTCCATCGCCTCCTTGCAGCTTTTTGCTTATACTTTTACGATTATGGCACCGAAAAAACCCCACCACAGGCTCGTGTTCAGCCCAAGAAGAAACACGATAAAATCACAGTCGCTGAGAAGAAGGAGATAATTGAAAAACACGAACGACGTGTGCGTTTGTGTGATTTAGCGACAAAGCGCGGCTATGCTAAGTCCACCATCGCTACCATCCTTCGCAACAAAGAAGCTATCAAAGGTGCGTCTGTTGCAAAAGGTGTTTCCATGCTCTTAAAGTGACGGTCTCGGGCAATCAAAGAACTTCTGTTAATTTGGATTCACGAAAAGCAGCTATCCGGCGACAGCGTGAGTAAAGCTATTTTATGCGAGAAAGCACGGCTAATTCACGCTGATATCGCCATGCGCCAACCTGGAAGTTCGGCGCTTATTAAGGATTTTAAAGCCTGTAACGTATGGTTCGAGAACATCTGAGGGCGAGGAGGAGAAGGCAATGTTGGCAAAGTGGAATGATGTGCAGGCTTTTACCGAACAGTTCCATCCAGAAAAGACTGGCTATGACAATCATCAACATGATGTGATGCCTCAGCCTCGTAACACCTTACAAGTCAGAAAGCAACAGGTGTCAATTAAGAGGTTTTTAATCAGCAAAAAGGATGAGGAGTCTCCAAAGAAGCAAAGAGAAGCCACACCAGAGGTTGAGTTACCAACAGTCCTTCTGTGACTCTCCTTCTATAAGCCATCAATGACCATCAAAAATGTAAATACAGCTTTATTTTACAGCACAGTTTATTTCTTTAATTACAGTCCTCATGTAATGTACCTCTCTTTCCAAACAGCAAGTCCCTTTGACCTTCGACCTCCAACGCCATTCCATCAAGTCATCAATGACCATCACAAATGTAAATAAAGTGACTTTATGATACAATGCAGTGTATTTCTTTAATTACAATACCATAGCACATTTATTATGCATAGGATAAGGTAGATTGTGTGTAGTTTTAAGGCTTATTTAGTTGAAAAGTATATTTTATGGAAACCCGGGAACGGATTATTCCCATTTTAATGGTTTCCTATGGGAATTTTTTTTTTTCAAGATACACACTTTTCACCTTACACACTCTGTCTGGGAACCAATTAAGTTTGTAAGTTGAGGTCTCACTGAGTTTTGTTGTTCACCATCTATCGTCCTCGATGATATTTTTATCACAGAACTTCGTTGAACACCGAACCAGATGAGAAACAAGAATTTGAACCGAACACACACCTTAGCCCATAACGCCTGAACACAGGGATGGAATCCAGAGCGTCTTTCTCCACCTGAGCGTAGAATTTTTTTAGATGTGCTGGCAGCCACTGGCAGCTATGTAAACTTGGGTCCACCGGAACACGAGTATATGGAATTCTGTGATCTGACAGGACCCGTGCAAACACCTCACGTACTTCTGCAACACAAGATCATAAACTTATTTCACTAGGCTACATTGTTGAATAGACAAGCATTAATCGGGGTACCAATGTGACATTTAACATTTCTGGCAAGAGTAACGAAAAGGTTACTTGACACAACATTCAAGATTTTTTTCTTTTTTTTAAGATAGCCAGCTCATTTTGGGTTGCCTTTGGTTCCAACAGCTCTGACATGATTTAAACTATTATCTGAAGGTGATGGACTGGCTGACCGACGGGAATCTGCTTGGACAATGATATTTGCAGATGACATTGTGATCTGTAGTGAGAACAGGGAACAGGTGGAGGAGGAACTAGAGAGGTGGATATTTGACCTGGAGAGGAGAGGAATAAACATCAGTCGCAGCAAGATGGATTATATGTGTGAATGAGAGGGACCCAACTACAAGAGTCAGGTCACAGGGAGAAGATATACTTGGGGTCAACTGTCCAGAGCAATGGACAGTGTGGAAAAGAGGTGAAAAAGCTTGTAGAGGCCGGCTGGAACGGCTGGAAAAATTTGTGTGGTGTGATGACAATGTTCTTCTCTCGGAGAAAGACTTCTTCAGTAGAAAAAGACACTACAGCGCAGCCGAGTCAGGACGAATATACACACGCGCACACACACACACACACACACATATATATATATATATATATATATATATATATATATATATATATATATATATATATATATATATATATATATATATACACACACACATATATATATATATATATATATATATATATATATATATATATATATACACACACATACCTACATACACACACATACCTACATACACACACATATATATATATATATATATATATATATATATATATATATATATATATATATATATATATACCACACCTGGTCTCCTGGACACACAGTATGTCTACCTTCCTTCTCTGCATCATGTCAACCAGCTCTCTACCTTTACCTGTCATTGTTCCTACATTCAAAGTTCCAACTCTTAGTTCTATACTCTTGGCATTCCATTTCTCTCTTTTCCTCCGGGCACACCTCCCTCCTCTCCTTCGACCAACAGTGGTTTCGGTGTTCGAAAAACATCGCTTTTCGAACAGGGTCCTGGAACGGTGGTATATATATAGTATATTCATGATATTGATGGCTGGGTGTGTTGAAGTGCCGAAGAGAGGGAAGAGCAGCAGAAAGAGTATTATGCATCTGCAGTGCATGTTAATGATGTTGTCCTTCCCAGCCTCACTTGTGACCATCCTAAGAGTAAGCCGAGGGTCCACTGGCAGAACATATGGGACACATTGAGCAGAAACTTCAAGGTGAGGAGTTCCGGGATGATGGTGTTGAATGCAGAACCTAAGTCCCCAAACTGAATCCATGCATTGGTCGCTGTGCTGTTGATATGCTCCAGAATCAGAATCAGAATCATCTTTATTGCCAAGTATGTAGAACACACAAGGAATTTGTTTCCGGTAGAACACGCTGCACTAGTATCGTCGTTAAAAAAAACTGCTAAGTGGCACTATACAGTTCCATTTTGGCTACTGTTGAAAGAGTTCAAAGAGTTCAAAGAGTTAATGGCTTGGGGGAAGAAGCTGTTTAAATGTCTGCTGGATTTGGTGCGCATGGATCGGTAGCGCCTGCCTGAGGGGAGTAGCTGGAAAAGGTGGTGGGCAGGGTGCGGAGGGTCCAGTAGGATTTTCCGCGCCCTAGGGCGGTGCCAATAATAATTTTTTCCGCCGTCCTAACTGTCCGTTGAAGTCGGATTTTGTCCATTTTTGTGGCGGCCCCGAACCAAACGGTGATGGAAGAACACAGGATGGATTCGATGACAGCCGTGTAGAAATGTTGCAGCACCTCCTGTGGCAGGCCATGCTTCTTTAGCAGCCTCAGGAAGTACATTCTCTGTTGGGCCTTTTTCAGGATAGAGTTGGTGTTGACCTCACACTTCATGTCCTGGGAGACTGTGATTCCCAGGAACTTGAAGGTCTCAACGGTTGACACGGATAGTGTGAGGGGTAGCTGTGGTGATGGATGTTTCCTGAAGTCCACGATCATCTCAACTGTCTTGAGCGTGTTCAGCTCCAGGTTGTGACGGCTGCACCAGAGCTCCAGCTGCTCCACTTGTTGTCGGTACGCAGACTCGTCGCCGTCTTTGATGAGACCGATGACCGTGGTGTCGTCTGCGAACTTTATGAATTTGACAGCTGGGTGCGTTGAGGTGCAGTCGTTCGTGTAGAGAGAGAAGAGCAATGGAGAGAGGACGCATCCCTGCGGGGCTCCAGTGCTCGTGGTTCGTGTTGTGGATGATATATTTCCCAGTCTGACCTGTTGTGTCCGTCCTGTCAGGAAGCTGAGGGTCCACTGGCAGATCGTGGGGGACACACCAAGCTGGAGAAGTTTGGGGATGAGGAGTTCTGGGATGATGGTATTGAACGCAGAGCTGTAGTCCACAAACAGGATCCTTGCGTAGGTTCCTGTGTTGTCAAGGTGGTCGAGGATGTGGTGCAGTCCGATGTTGACTGCATCCTCCACAGACCTGTTTGCCCGGTAGGCAAACTGAAGAGGATCTAGCAGAGGTCCGGTGATGTTCTTTAGGTGGTTCAGCACGAGGCGTTCAAAGGACTTCATGATCACAGACGTCAGAGCAACAGGTCTATAGTCGTTCAATCCCGAGGGTGCTGGTTTCTTTGGAACTGGGACGATAGTAGACTGTTTGAAGCAGGATGGGACTTCACACTGCTCCAGGGATCTGTTGAAGATTTGTGTGAAGACCGGAGCCAGCTGGTCAGCGCAGACTCTCAGGCAGGATGGGGACACTCTGTCAGGTCATGCAGCTTTCTTGATCTTCTGCTGCTTGAAGAGCCGTCTAACGTCCAGTTCGTGGATCTGTAGGGCAGAGGGCGGAGATACGGTAGTTTCTGGTAATGGTGGGCAGACCAGGGATGGATCGATAGGAGCGGTCTTTGAAATCCACTCAGACATAACTCAACTTGGATGCCAGCTTGCTTAAACCTCTTCCGACGGCTTTCACATGTTCCATAGAATACATCGGCCCAGCCAGCCATTCATTCTGAAAAACCTTATGGGTTTGCATGTGTTGATGAAACAATTCTGAGTGTAGACTTCTGAATGTTTAACAAGTCTTCTCTCGACTAAATCAGTGGCACAGTCACCCAAAAAATGAATCAAAATGGCAGAAACAAAGACAATAATATGGTGCGCGTAACCGAGGAAGCCATTGGTGCTGCCGCCAAATTATTTTGATATTTACAAACTGAAAAAATATTAACAAAAATGTAGATACATTGGATTGGAATTCCACCCCCAACCTAAATCAATACACATATCTAGGAAATTATATGAAGGAATCTAAACTGCTTAAAATTAATGAGACATTACATACCTGTACATTGGATTGGATTTGCCTTTATTAGTCTCGCAGTGGAGAAATTTACATACGTCTCGGTAGATGAGTGACTTCACAGTGCAGAAGTCGCGGGTTCAATCACTGCTCTAGGCCTCCCTGTATAAGTTTGCATGTTCTCTCTGGGCATGCATGGGATTTCTCCATGCCCTCCGGTTTACTCCCACATTCCAAAAACATGAATTGGAGGTAGATTGAAGGCTCCATTTTGTCCCTAGGTTTGAGTGTGAGCGTGAATGGTTGTTTGTGAGTGCCCTGTGAACGGCTGGCAACAGATTCAGGTTTTGTCCCACCTCTTGACCAAAGACGGTGGTAATGTGCTCCATCACCCCCCGTAACTTGTGAGGATAAAGCGGTATGGAAAATGAATGAATTCAATGCATGATATGATTTATTTTTCTGTTATCAAACACTGCAGGGCAATGTGCGCTCCAGCATGTCTCACTGCCACCAAATCCATTTGTTCTGTGTGTATCTTTAAAAGTAATGGCTTAACAAAACAATCATGTACTACCAAAATCCTCAAAAAATATAACATATGCCTTGACAGCGTTAGTTATTGATAGAGAACAGACAAACTCAAATTTATGTTTAAAACTTTTATTTGTTGTATGCTTGGTTGACCGAACATGAGTGATCACACAGCTGGTACACAAAAAATCTAGGGTCAATTTGAGGTGAACATTTACCTTGGGCGAAAGGGGGAACGGGGGGGGGGGGGTCCTTGGTATGGGGCAAAACGAAGCACCTGGTACATTCCTTCATGAGAAGAGGTCACTTGCTAGGTTGCAGATATATCAGTTCATGGTACTGTATTAAAATGGCCATGCTTCTGTTGTTTTATGGATGGTGGTGCTTGTATGAGAGGATGCCTTGCCCTTCAAGGGACAACTGAGGGGCGACCATTGGGGTCGTCCAGGGTATGTATATGTAAAAGGGAGCGTCTTGTCACTATTGACAATTCGACCATTTCTCCCTCCCATCAGGTGAAAAGCCAAGGTGTCATTCTTGACAGCACACTATCTTTCCACGCCCATGGTCCAAGGAGATTCTTGTCTAACATCGTCTGTCAGCCTGTCCATCACCATCACCATTTTAATTGTAATTGCAAAAAAAACTTAAAAATGGATCAAGAGATAGATAAGAACAATGTTAACTTTTGACTTACCTTGCAGTATATGGACATGTTGATGTCCATCCATATGATGAGGCAGGTGACCCGTCAGTTCTCTGAAAAGCCTAATCTGGTCTCTCAGCTCTTGCTCCATCTCAACAAAGAAAAACAAAGACTGAAGTGGGAAACAAAAACACTGGCAAATCACATAGATGACACAGCTGCTCCAGTAGCAAGAAGTGATTGTTTGTTGAAGGAGCAGGGCAAAAAACCTAAACATTGAGGCTTACAGGGACTGTGAGACTGAGATGGTGTGGCAAGTGATAGGGAGCGGGGGGAGACCAATCATTTTACTGTATATAGGTTGAAGGTTTCTTTTTCCGACATTAATCTTTGTGTGTGTGTGTGTGTGTGTGTGTGTGTGTGAGAGAGAGAGAGAGAGAGAGAGAGAGAGAGAGAGAGAGAGAGAGAGAGAGAGAATATAGCAGATAGAAGAGGATTGTCCCACAGTACTAAGACTTTAGAAGGTTTTTAAACACTCTTCACGGCTAGATTATTCAACTTCAAGTATAGTGGTACTTGTACTTATGAATGTCCCTTTATATAAATGTTTTAAAATTCCATGAAAATATTGTCGCTTGTTGCAAAGGAAATTTCAATATACAAAAGGTAAAAATACAGTCTGTCCAACTTCTTGCATTTATACATATAACTGAAAAAAGCTCTTCCCTATTAACTTATTCACTGCCATTCCCAAATTTATTCGGGAATTAAAAAGCATGACGTGGAGCGCCACGCCTGAATTTGTTTGGGTTTTTGTTTGTCTTGCGGCGGTGTGCGGATCAAGCTCCGGTGAGACCTGTTCGATTTTAGATGCAAATCCTTAAACATACAATGTTACTTATTTTCTACTCATTTGTATTTGTCTAGTTAGTCTAAGTTGTTACTTTATATATGTGTAGTTTATTTTATAACGTTACATAAATGTAGTGTGTACTGTTATTCAAACATTCTTATTTCAGTCTGATGTCAACTTTCACCCTTCTACCTCGTAGCTGATAGGCGTGTTTGAAGTGATGTCATACACCCGCCATATATAAGCTGGGTGGGGATCATTTTAAACCAGTGGTCACCAAACTACGGCCAGCGGGCCGTATCCGGCCCGTCAGCACATTTGGCCCGACCCTCTGAACAATACCAGAGATGCTATCAGATTTTTTTTTCCTATTTGGCCTCCAGGAAAATAAAAAATCCTTTTACAAGTCAAAGGTCGGTTTTCTATCATTATCTGTTCTTATTTTAATCAATGTAATCAATGTATGTTGTTTATAATCGTGATTGAACAATACAAAAACGCCTGCTCACAATAGAACGCTAAAGGAGTCGGTGACAATGCAACGTGACACAAGAAAGTGACATATGAGGAAGTGGAGGGCAGTCCGGTGGTACATTCAGGTGCGCTCAGTTTGGCGCTCTAATTGGTCCCAGACCCGTTTTCTCTTGTAAACCGTCCTGTCAAAGAGAGAACGGAATAATGGCAAAAAGGTTAGGTAAGAGAAAAATTGATTCAGAGCAGGGTATTTAACCTGCAGTGGACAAACTATTATTTTTATGTTCAATGCAAAGAAAAGGCTGTTTGTCTCATCTGTCAAGCGGTGATGGCGGTATTCAAAGAATATAATCTTCGCCGACACTATGAATCCCGTCACAAAGACAAGTACGATAGCTTGCAAGGCCAAATACGAGCAGACAAACTCTCAAAGCGAAAAGTGGACTATTATCTCAGCAGAATACATTTGTACGCCAAGCTCAGCTGAAGAAGGCATCCGTTCGGGCCAGCTTTCGGGTTGCTAAGATGATAGCAAGCAGTGGTAAGCCTTTCACGGATGGAGAGTTTGTTAAGAAATGTATGGAGGCTGTCGCGGAGGAGTTGTGTCCCAAGAAGAAAGATGCATATAATGCCGTAGGTCTGTCGGCAAGTACAATTACCAGACGCAGTGAAGAAATCAGGATTAATGTATATGCCCAGCTGCAGCAGAAGACGAAATAATTCAAGTTTTTTCATTAGCACTGGATGAGAGCACGGACGTGCAAGACACAGCGGAACTGCTCATTTTTATTCGTGGAGTTAGTGCAAACTTTGAGATATGTGAAGAGCTTGCAGCCCTCCAAAGTCTCAAAGGGACTACAACGGGAGAGGATATTTTTGACCAAGTGTACCAAACCACGGAGAAGTTGGACCTGAGTTACAGAACTGTGATGGTCTTAAAGACGCATTCAAGCCCAACAGTCTCATTGACTTCTATGCCACCCTCCCATACGACACATATCCAAACATAAAAAACATGCAATGAAATGTCCACAGTTTTTGGCAGCATATATATCTGCGAGAAATCCTTTTCTGGCATGAAACTGCTGAAAACTCCAATGAGATCAAGATTGACAGAAGAACATTTGCATCAGTGCTTGACACTGGCTGTAACTAGAATGGAACCTGATATTCAACATGTCACCAGCCAGATGCAAACCCACAAGTCACACTGATGAACATACATAGGTAAGTTCACTTTTCTGACTTGAATGAGTCATTCTGAGCAGAAACAAATATAATCATAATAAAATCTACTGGGATAAAATCCATCTTTACAGCCATACTGTTAGTGAAATGTATTGTGCTGTGTGTGTGCTGTATCACTTAGTTCACTTTCTCAACCTGCTTCCTTTGTGGTTTTCACAGGGAAGTTGATGAGAGAGAGCTGCAAACAGCGGTGTCTACGAGCCTACTGAAACTGACAAAAGGATTATAAGGAAGGAACGCTAGAACCCGACGGCTTTCACATGTTCCATAGAATACATCGGCCCAGCCAGCCATTCATTCTGAAAAACCTTATGGGTTTGCATGTGTTGATGAAACAATTCTGAGTCTAGACTTCTGAATGTTTAACAAGTCTTCTCTCGACTAAATCAGTGGCACAGTCACCCAAAAAATGAATCAAAATGGCAGAAACAAAGACAATAATATGGTGCGCGTAACCGAGGAAGCCATTGGTGCTGCCGCCAAATTATTGTGATATTTACAAACTGAAAAAATATTAACAAAAATGTAGATACATTGGATTGGAATTCCACCCCCAACCTAAATCAATACATATATCTAGGAAATTATATGAAGGAATCTAAACTGCTTAAAATTAATGAGACATTACATACCTGTACATTGGATTGGATTTGCCTTTATTAGTCTCGCAGTGGAGAAATTTACATACGTCTCGGTAGATGAGTGACTTCACAGTGCAGAAGTCGCGGGTTCAATCACTGCTCTAGGCCTCCCTGTATAAGTTTGCATGTTCTCTCTGGGCATGCATGGGATTTCTCCATGCCCTCCGGTTTACTCCCACATTCCAAAAACATGAATGGCAGGCAGATTGAAGGCTCCATTTTGTCCCTAGGTTTGAGTGTGAGCGTGAATGGTTGTTTGTGAGTGCCCTGTGAACGGCTGGCAACAGATTCAGGTTTTGTCCCACCTATTGACCAAAGACGGTGGTTATGTGCTCCATCACCCCCCGTAACTTGTGAGGATAAAGCGGTATGGAAAATGAATGAATTCCATGCATGATATGATTTATTTTTCTGTTATCAAACACTGCAGGGCAATGTGCGCTCCAGCATGTCTCACTGCCACCAAATCCATTTGTTCTGTGTGTATCTTTAAAAGTAATGGCTTAACAAAACAATCATGTACTACCAAAATCCTCAAAAAATATAACATATGCCTTGACAGCGTTAGTTATTGATAGAGAACAGACAAACTCAAATTTATGTTTAAAACTTTTATTTGTTGTATGCTTGGTTGACCGAACATGAGTGATCACACAGCTGGTACACAAAAAATCTAGGGTCAATTTGAGGTGAACATTTACCTTGGGCGAAAGGGGGAACGGGGGGGGGGGGGGGGTTCCTTGGTATGGGGCAAAACGAAGCACCTGGTACATTTCTTCATAAGAAGAGGTCACTTGCTAGGTTGCAGATATATCAGTTCATGGTACTGTATTAAAATGGCCATGCTTCTGTTGTTTTATGGATGGTGGTGCTTGTATGAGAGGATGCCTTGCCCTTCAAGGGACAACTGAGGGGCGACCATTGGGGTCGTCCAGGGTATGTATATGTAAAAGGGAGCGTCTTGTCACTATTGACAATTCGACCATTTCTCCCTCCCATCAGGTGAAAAGCCAAGGTGTCATTCTTGACAGCATACTATCTTTCCACTCCCATGGTCCAAGGAGATTCTTGTCTAACATCGTCTGTCAGCCTGTCCATCACCATTTTAATTGTAATTGCAAAAAAAAACTTAAAAATGGATCAAGAGATAGATAAGAACAATGTTAACGTTTGACTTACCTTGCAGTATATGGACATGTTGATGTCCATCCATATGATGAGGCAGGTGACCCGTCAGTTCTCTGAAAAGCCTAATCTGGTCTCTCAGCTCTTGCTCCATCTCAACAAAGAAAAACAAAGACTGAAGTGGGAAACAAAAACACTGGCAAATCACATAGATGACACAGCTGCTCCAGTAGCAAGAAGTGATTGTTTGTTGAAGGAGCAGGGCAAAAAACCTAAACATTGAGGCTTACAGGGACTGTGAGACTGAGATGGTGTGGCAAGTGATAGGGGGCGGGGGGAGACCAATCATTTTACTGTATATAGGTTGATGGTTTCTTTTTCCGACATTAATCTTTGTGTGTGTGTGTGTGTGTGTGTGTGTGTGTGTGTGTGTGTGTGTGTGTGTGTGTGTGTGTGTGTGTGTGTGTGTGTGTGTGTGTGTGTGTGTGTGTGTGTGTGTGTGTGTGTGTGAGAGAGAATATAGCAGATAGAAGAGGATTGTCCCACAGTACTAAGACTTTAGAAGGTTTTTAAACACTCTTCACGGCTAGATTATTCAACTTCAAGTATAGTGGTACTTGTACTTATGAATGTCCCTTTATATAAATGTTTTAAAATTCCATGAAAATATTGTCGCTTGTTGCAAAGGAAATTTCAATATACAAAAGGTAAAAATACAGTCTGTCCAACTTCTTGCATTTATACATATAACTGAAAAAAGCTCTTCCCTATTAACTTATTCACTGCCATTCCCAAATTTATTCGGGAATTAAAAAGCATGACGTGGAGCGCCACGCCTGAATTTGTTTGGGTTTTTGTTTGTCTTGCGGCGGTGTGCGGATCAAGCTCCGGTGAGACCTGTTCGATTTTAGATGCAAATCCTTAAACATACAATGTTACTTATTTTCTACTCATTTGTATTTGTCTAGTTAGTCTAAGTTGTTACTTTATATATGTGTAGTTTATTTTATAACGTTACATAAATGTAGTGTGTACTGTTATTCAAACATTCTTATTTCAGTCTGATGTCAACTTTCACCCTTCTACCTCGTAGCTGATAGGCGTGTTTGAAGTGATGTCATACACCCGCCATATATAAGCTGGGTGGGGATCATTTTAAACCAGTGGTCACCAAACTACGGCCAGCGGGCCGTATCCGGCCCGTCAGCACATTTGGCCCGACCCTCTGAACAATACCAGAGATGCTATCAGATTTTTTTTTCCTATTTGGCCTCCAGGAAAATAAAAAATCCTTTTACAAGTCAAAGGTCGGTTTTCTATCATTATCTGTTCTTATTTTAATCAATGTAATCAATGTATGTTGTTTATAATCGTGATTGAACAATACAAAAACGCCTGCTCACAATAGAACGCTAAAGGAGTCGGTCACAATGCAACGTGACACAAGAAAGTGACATATGAGGAAGTGGAGGGCAGTCCGGTGGTACATTCAGGTGCGCTCAGTTTGGCGCTCTAATTGGTCCCAGACCCGTTTTCTCTTGTAAACCGTCCTGTCAAAGAGAGAACGGAATAATGGCGAAAAGGTTAGGTAAGAGAAAAATTGATTCAGAGCAGGGTATTTAACCTGCAGTGGACAAACTATTATTTTTATGTTCAATGCAAAGAAAAGGCTGTTTGTCTCATCTGTCAAGAGGTGATGGCGGTATTCAAAGAATATAATCTTCGCCGACACTATGAATCCCGTCACAAAGACAAGTACGATAGCTTGCAAGGCCAAATACGAGCAGACAAACTCTCAAAGCGAAAAGTGGACTATTATCTCAGCAGAATACATTTGTACGCCAAGCTCAGCTGAAGAAGGCATCCGTTCGGGCCAGCTTTCGGGTTGCTAAGATGATAGCAAGCAGTGGTAAGCCTTTCACGGATGGAGAGTTTGTTAAGAAATGTATGGAGGCTGTCGCGGAGGAGTTGTGTCCCAAGAAGAAAGATGCATATAATGCCGTAGGTCTGTCGGCAAGTACAATTACCAGATGCAGTGAAGAAATCAGGATTAATGTATATGCCCAGCTGAAGCAGAAAACGAAATAATTCAAGTTTTTTCATTAGCACTGGATGAGAGCACGGACGTGCAAGACACAGCGGAACTGCTCATTTTTATTCGTGGAGTTAGTGCAAACTTTGAGATATGTGAAGAGCTTGCAGCCCTCCAAAGTCTCAAAGAGACTACAACGGGAGAGGATATTTTTGACCAAGTGTACCAAACCATGGAGAAGTTGGACCTGAGTTACAGAACTGTGATGGTCTGAAAGACGCATTCAAGCCCAACAGTCTCATTGACTTCTATGCCACCCTCCCAAACGACACATATCCAAACATAAAAAACATGCAATGAAATGTCCACAGTTTTTGGCAGCATATATATCTGCGAGAAATCCTTTTCTGGCATGAAACTGCTAAAAACTCCAATGAGATCAAGACTGACAGAAGAACATTTGCATCAGTGCTTGACACTGGCTGTAACTAGAATGGAACCTGATATTCAACATGTCACCAGCCAGATGCAAACCCACAAGTCACACTGATGAACATACATAGGTAAGTTCACTTTTCTGACTTGAATGAGTCATTCTGAGCAGAAACAAATATAATCATAATAAAATCTACTGGGATAAAATCCATCTTTACAGCCATACTGTTAGTGAAATGTATTGTGCTGTGTGTGTGCTGTATCACTTAGTTCACTTTCTCAACCTGCTTCCTTTGTGGTTTTCACAGGGAAGTTGATGAGAGAGAGCTGCAAACAGCGGTGTCTACAAGCCTACTGAAACTGACAAAAGGATTATAAGGAAGGAACGCTAGAACTTTAAGAGACTGCTCATATCTGTCAGAGAGATTCTGCTCTGACAACTAAGCTGAACTTTTATCTGTTAAGATTGTGCATGGCACAACAGAAATTTAATGTTCCATGGCTTTTTTTCTATGAAGAACACAGAGAGAGTTATTTAGTTATTATTTATTTCATAAATAGTGTTATTTATTTCCAGATTTTTTTCTGTGAAGAACTCAGAGAGGGTTAGTTAGTTATTATTTATTTTATTAAAAGTGTTATTATTTGTTTCCTGACTTTTTTCTGTAAAGAACCTGGACAGGGTTATTTGGTTATGTGTGGCTTTCTGGAAAACAAATGTTTTAAGCTCCCCGACGGTCGTCACACTTTTTCTGTTACAAACTGACACCGGCCCCCCCATCACATCAGGTTAAATTTATGTGGTCCTCACAGGAAAAACTTTGGTGACCCCTGTTTTAAACCATCAGACCTGTGGCGATGTTTTTCCCTCCCACATGGGGGCAGCATCTGCCTTTTGTACAGGTGCCACCACTTTCACTGCAGCTAACTCTAGAACCAAATAAGCTTGACATACACTTGTTTTTTTCGGATGAAAGAAGAGAGCCGAAGGTTTCTTGTGCTGCATTAAATGTTTATGTAGTCCTAAAACTCAATCTTTTGGGGGACCTACAATTTGAGTGAAAATGACAAAAACCCTAAAACTGGAGTGGACACATCATCTGGTAGTGAATGAGTTGAGCACTATTCTTTATATTGTGTCAACTCATGTTTGTCAGACACCTTACAAATGAACTGTCTGTATTCAATAGTTGCTTTATAGCAGGGGTCGGGAACCTATGGCTCGCGAGCCATATATGGCTCTTTTGATGATTGCATATGGCTCGCCGATAAATATTACATATTATGATACATATTGTCGTTTTTTTCATCGTTCATTTCCCGTTGGGGCTGCAGTTGGCGGAAAGCGCCATTTTGATTGGATGACACTGACCTAGAATGGCCGAAAGCGCCATGTTGATTGGATGATAGTGGCCGACATGTTGAAACAGGTAAACACCCAACTAGTGCACTTCAGCGTGAAAGCACCGGAGCATTAGAGGAGAGAAAATGTTCTGATTCTAATTTGCAATGAAACAATACCATCGATGAAACAGTCGAATGTCAGTGACATTTTAACAAGCCCCATGTTAACGTAGTAGATTGCAGATAGCAAGTGTGGAAGCCGATGAGCCGTGTGCAGGCGAGCTAGCAGTAACTTCGCCTCTGGACCGACAAATTGAATTTCATTCCGATCGTTTTCCTGGATTTTTACCAAACACGAGGAACGGAAAACCATCCATGTTAACGGTGAGTACTATCACAAAGTTATTTTAAATAATACATTCTGATATTTTGTTGAAAAGTGGCCGCGCGTGCGCGTGTGCGCGCACACGCGAGCGTTTGTATGTTCGCGCGCGCGTGCGTGTGGCTCTCGCTGAAAACATCTCTAAATATTTTACTTTTATGGTACTCTTAGTCAAAAAGGTTCCCGACCCCTGCTTTATAGAGTGAGTATTGTGGTCAAAATCGTGAGTCTCCTGACCCAATCGTGAGACTTAACTTGGATGATATGTTGAGAGGGATTTGCAACTATTGTGTTATTTTAATTTACCTTTTACGCAACATCCCAAATTAAGTGGAATTAAGGTTTGTACACTATCAACTGATATTGTACATCAATGCAATTTTCTGAATCTATCAAAATCGTGTGGATTCTAACATACAATTTTTGGGAGTTGAGAGGAATATTCACAATTTATTTATCAAAAGGGGAGCTGGTAGAACAGTCTTAGAAACAATACTTTTCATTTCAAGGGGTCCATTTTCCATATTTTTATTTCCATATCAAGACATGGATGGACATTTGTGGAATCAAATTCCAGTGTTTTTCATACTTTTGCAGGATCCCAGTTCATGAGTTTTGATGTCGTCCAGAAGTGTATTAAAGACGGTAGCTTCAACCAGAAAATGGGAGAAAGAGCTGGGGGTGGCAGAGTTAAGATCCTGAGTTTCGATTTGGTCGTAACAATAATCAACTGGAAGATTTCGAGACAATGCAAAGGAGGTCGGACTGAGATAGTTTGGGCATGCAAAGGACACTCAATATACTGTATAGGTATATGGATCTTGGCAACTTAGATGCCAGACATGAGAGGATAGAGGACATTTAGAAATTCAGAAAGGAGATTTACCGATGTAGTGAGGGAAGACTTGCAAATGAATCAGAATATGCAAAGAAGATAGAGAGATGGAAGGGGTATTTGCTCTGCAGCCCTGAGAATGTGTAACCCAAGGTGAATAGGAAAGAAGAAAATAAAATACTACCTTATCCGTGAAGTTTTTTTTTTTTGAAATCATGTTCCACTCACTTTATAACTTGAATGAACTACTGTATAGTGAAGAGGAGATTTTGTTAAGAGGGATAATAATGTGATTAAAATCTAATCTAAATCAATCAGAAAATAATTATGGGATGCTTCTCATAATACCTGTTCAACGCTTAGTTGATGCCGTGCCAATGCCTGACGAAAGCCCATCTTTCCATGGAAGAATCCGCGGTCATTGACGAGTGTCGAGGCCTGTCGGAGGCTCTGACACACAGGGATGCCTTCTGATAGGTTGGCATGGAGCCCAATTGGGATGTTGTGCCTAAAAAAATGTGTCGATTCAGAATGAATCGACACATGTATTGTGTTTACCAAAAGTAAGAAGATTTCTTCCCTGGAATTTCTAAATGCTGTCATACTCTTGAATTGCTGCATGGAGAATCACAAACATTAGTCAAAACATAAATCTTCAATATGCGCCATTAATAAGTCCCAACGTTTTGGGCAGTGACGTGCAGTCAGGGGAGAAAGGTGAGGCTGTGCCTCACCTGTCATCATGGAAATACAAAAGGATGGAAAGACAAAATAAATTAAACAGTTATATTTATTAAGTGATTTGTACTTTAACGTTCTTTTCCATATAACTTCACCATTTTGGATTTATTTTTTCAAAATCTCTGAATTTTCACATTTACCATTCAAATACTAAGTGGAGACGAGTGGTAAGGCAGCAGCCGGCTGAGCCTCACCATGGATTGAGCAATCACTATGCTAACTGTGCTGCCTTGCTCTGTAGTGAGACCGCATTGCTGTCCCTCTGCATATCGCTATTAAAGTGTTCAAAAGCTTTTAGTATATGAACTAAATTTCTACAGTTTAGCTGGTGTATATAATGTACAGTCACTGTACATTATAAACACTGTACTACAGTGTCAATGGAGAATAAGAAGTTATGTTTAAAAGTGCTGTGCTTAGTTGGCCAACTAAACAATGGGCCCACAGTGAAAGCGCAGATGGTAAATCTGAGTGAAACGGACACAGAGGTGAACTGTCGGCTCCATCTAGGCCTTGCACAGAATTTGGGGCTTGGGATACTCCTTTATCACCGAAGTTATTTACGGCTTGAACATTCTGCACAAGCGCCAGATTACAAATTTATCAATTCATGGAAAAGACAACCAATTAAAATATCTGTTTTATTGCTTGCAGCTGTTGGCCCTCAGAACGTCAAGTGGCGTGGCATTATAATCAAGAAAACTATGGTTTACTCATGTATCACTTTAATTTGCATGTATTCTTAATAAATAGCTTGGCAGAGGGGCTCAGAATTCAGACGTATGTCATCTGATGACTGCGTCTCCTGCCGGCAGTGGGGACAATCTTTCTGTTTCCGAGTCTCTGTCCACGGTGTCTGACTGTCACATCTCTGACATTTTGGGGGCTCGTCCGGGATGGCAACGCGTGTCCTGCGGTGAGCTACGGCGACTGTCAAGAACCAGTGCACCGGCGAAGCCATCAAGATTTTGAGAGGACCTCCTTTTCTTGGGGCCAGAAGCCAGGCCTGCCCGCCGGGTGAGACACAAACGCCATGCCATCGAACCTGGGCGGGCTCGGGACCGAAAGGATCATCTCCAAAAATTGAGGTCAGTCTGATAAACGATAGTACAAGCCTATTTTTTAGGCCTTGGAAGATTTTGGATAGTACAACCCTATTTGTTTGGGTCATGGAAGATTTTGGATAGTACAAGCCTATTTGTTTGCGCCTTGGAAGATTGGAGAGTACAGCCTTTTGAAGGACTGGAAGAATAAAATTAAGCTAGTTTCTGTCGTAATGAGAGTGCTGAACTGAGTTTAGTTTTTGGGGACACAAGGTCTGATCATCCCTTATGTCTGTGTGTATGTGTATGTGTCTGTGTGTCCGTGTGTCTACGTGTCTGTGTGTCCGTGTGTCTATGTCAGGGGTCGGGAACCTATAGCTCGCGAGCCATATATGGCTCTTTTGATGATTGCATATGGCTCGCTGATAAAACTAAATACATATTCTCGTATTTTTCGCCGTTCATTTCCCGTTGGGGCTGCAGTTGGCGGAAAGCGCAATTTTGATTGGATGACACTGACCTAGGTTGGCCGAAAGCGCCATTTGGATTGGATGATACTGGCTGTCAAGTTGAAACAGGTAAACACCCCTTTAAATGAGCCCAACGAGTGCACTTCAGCTTGAATGCACCGCAGGATTCATTCGCCTTTGTGCAGAGAAAAGGTTATGATTTTAATTTGCAATGAAACAATACCATCGATGAAACAGTCGAATGTCAGTGACATTTAACAAGCCCCATGTTAACGTTAGCATCAACATACTTCTGCGAGAAGTAGATTGCAGATAGCAAGTGCGGAAGCTTATGAGTCGTGTGCAGGCTCGCTAGCAGTAACTTCGCCTCTGGACCGGCAAGTTCAATTTCATTCCGATCGTTTGCCTGGATTTTTACCAATCACGAGGAACGGAAAACCATTCGTGGGAACGGTGAGTTATTTTAAATAATAAATTTTGATATTTTGTTGAAAAGTGGCCGCGCGTGCGTGCTTGCGTGTTTGCGTGTGTGCCCGCGCGTGTGTTTGTATGTGGGCGCGCGCGTGTGTGTGGCTCTCACTGAAAAACATTTTTAAATATTTTACTTTTATGGCTCTCAGTCAAAAAGGTTCCCGACCCCTGGTCTATGTGCTTGTGTGTCTGTGTGTGTCAATGTGCGGGCATGTGGGTCTGTGAGTAAATCTTGCGAGCTTGACTGTGTCTGTCGCGCGCGGGTTGTTTCCGCCATGAGCACATCTGAGTGTGATTGGAATTGCAACAACGTGTATAATATACAGTGGGATTCAAACAGCAGACTTTTGTGGACGCAGTATGCAAGTTCTCCTCACCCTTTTGGGGGTTGAAGAAGGATAAACCACAAATGTAAATTTGAATTGCTGTCCTACTGAACGAACCCAGTTACAGAGTCCGCCCGATGCGTTGAAAAACTGGACCAAATTAAAAAAAACTCTAATAATTCGCTCTGCCTCGATAGTATTAATGAAAATTTAATTCAGCGCCGGCACCTAAATATTTTATTTCGAAAAAACACGCCGGAACGAGATTGTGATTTCCTGTAAATTACAGTGAAGTAATTCTTCCCGTCTTTGGCAACAAGTTAAATCATATCAGTCTCCAGTCTGCCTTGATGAAGAAGAATTTGTTGAGAAAAACGGTTAGCTGAAATAGATTATAAAGGATCAACACAGTTTGTTCAAAAGTGGAAAAATAAATATGGATTTTCCGGTGATATAGATGACTGTGATGAATTAGAAACATTATTAAGCAAATTATCATTAAAAGACAAAGAAAAACAAAAAATGCATGAACACGGAAAACAATGGTTCAAGTGTAAAATCCTTGTTGAGAGGGCCAGACAAAAACGATCTAAGAAAACGGCAGGTAAAGATTTAAATACAGCCGCAACTATAGCTGCGGCTGGAGCTCCACCGGCTCCCCCGCAGCTCCAAGCGCCGCCACCCCCTCCGAATGGAGGACTCTATCCGATATTACCGCCGTATTCACAGACAATGAAACAAAAAAATCATTTTCCAATTCACCGTGGGGGATGAATCAAAGCAATGTAACAACTACTGATCAGAATTCCGAGAATAATTGGCGCCTAGATGATTCGTTTAAACTGCAAAATAGTTCAACTCCGAACCGTGGGGGGTGGAAACGAACTCTTGATCCAACCACTCCGCTGGAGCAAAACTTGAATCAGGATATGAAAATGTTCAAATTCCAGGACCATCTCGACTCTTTATTCTCCCAAATGCATCGCGAAAGTGCTGAAGATCTCAACAGGTTATGGGCCCAGGAGACGTTTGGGAGATAAAGTGAAGACAGAAGTGTAAGAAAGAGCGGTGAGCAAACGAGGCTATCGCTAACCGGCTAAACAGCGGTCAAGATGGATCAAGGAAGGGCAAGCAGGCATCTTCGACTGGCATTCGACGGAGATGAAGATAAGTACGAGATATGGGAAACAAAAATGCTCGGACATTTTCATTTATTGGGACTAAAGAAGACCGTGCTAAGCGAGCCGGCGACAAGTTCCGAAATGGCTACGGATGCACAGAAAAATGCAGATGCGTATGCTGAATTGATAAATATGAATGAATATATGAATATGCTTGAAGAAGTCCAAGATGGTGCCCGAGTAGGCAGCCTCAGCAAGTGCTCTCATGAGCCTTGCTTTTTTTGGTTGTTTTTGTCTTGTTTTGTGTTTTCTTTTGTCACTTTGTGTTGTTGTGCATCGTGTGGAACAGATACAGAATGTTTTTCAGCATTTTTGACCACGACATTCATCAAGGAGGAGACTGTGCTGAGCGGTTGCGCCTTTTCGGCAGCATGAATATGCCAGTACTGTTTTAGGATGGGAGAAATGTCGGAGCCAGTCGACTGTCATCGCTGTACACCAAAGGGGCCATTGTGCTTTTTTGCGCCTGTAATGGGCAGCATCTTCACAGCCCCGCTTTGTTTAGCGGAAAGGTCAGTGCTGTTGGTCAGTCTGCGGCTGGATGGATGCATGGCTTGAGGAACCCGCGAGAAGAAGAAAGGAGCGTCAGTGCAGAGCGCCGATGCGTATGTGGAACTGTTGCGGCTTGGAATTGATGCAGATTTATGTGGAACAGGAGATGTGAGACAATCTCTTTTTGTCAGTGGATGCTACAGCTGCGTGTTTGCTTTCAACAATTAGCTTGTAGTCGACGTGCACATTCCACCATGATGTCCCTGATCCACTGGTGGAAAGACGCTTTGATCCTCTCCTCTTTCATCTAGAACTCCATGTCATCACAAAGAGGGTACAGCAAGTCCTGAAGAATGAATGTCTCTCTGTGTCTTTGTTTTGTCATATTGTCTCTATGCTGTCATATTATTTGTTATTTAATTTTTTTTGTTCTTTTGACTTCAAGACGGCGCCGCGAGAGTGGCTGTCTTTCCAGCAGCTCATGTATTTTGTTTTTCTACTTTCATTCCTTTCATCACTTTGCTGCTGTGAAATGTAAATTTCTCCACTGTGAGACTAATAAAGGCATATCCAATCCAATGACAAGAGCCTCTCACTAATAATGAGAGATGCACCTGATGATGGAAGAAAGTCTTTGAAGATACTGAGAGAATATTATGCCGGGAAACGAAAACCACGGATAATAAATCTGTACACCACACTCATGTCGCTTCAAACGAGGAACGATGAAAGTGTTACAGACTATATCATCAAAGCCGAAAGCGCCATCACAGCACTCCGAAATGCGGGTGAAACTTTGGGATATGGACTACTTGTTGCCAAGGTATTAAAAGGACTACCAGCAAGTTTCAAGCCATTTGCAATCCATGTAGCGCATTCAAATGATGAAATCAAGTTTGCAGATTTCAAGAGTAAGCTACGGAGTTTTGAAGCCACTGAGAAATTGAACACTCAGTCAGGGGACAGTGTGATGAAGACACAGGGTCGGAGTGGACGACAAACCACCAAAACCAACACCCGTGACCAGCACAGTGATGACACAAGCATAGTGTGTTTCAAGTGTGGGATCATAGGCCACAAAGCAAGAGAATGTCGACAGAAGACATGGTGCAGTCATTGCAAAAGCAAGATACACAAAGACGCCACGTGCAGGCATAAGGACAAGTACAGACGAGATGACGCCAGTAAAGCGTCAGAAGATGGCGACACCGACATCGTGCTCAAGATGAGGGACAGCAAGACCAGATCAAGGGAGCAGTTGGGTCGCGACATCAGAGAGAGAGGATTGATGGTGGACACGGGAGCCACTTCGCATATCATCACCGACGTGACCATGTTCAAGAATTTCGACAGCACGTTCAAACCGGAAAGACACCGCGTGGAGCTGGCGGACGGCACACAATGCAGCGGAGTCGCACATAAAAGGGGAGATGCTGAGGTCTCTTTGATTGACATCAAAGAGCAAAGACATAAAGCAACGCTGAAAGGCGCTTTATACATTCCTTCATACCGCTAAGACATTTTGTCTGTAAAGAAAGCAACCACCAATGGGGCAACAGTGATATTTAAATAAGGTAAAAATTCACTGATTACAAAAGGTGGGACAAAATATGGTATACATGTGTATGGAAAGTTTTACTATTTACACATTGAGAAAGAGACACAGATAAATGAAACAGATGAAAACACATATTATGGCATGAGATTAAAGCCTAAGACTAGTGAGGTCTTTCAGGAGCCCAATAAGAGAGCCCAAGAGTCATGTATTCAAGACAGGGATGCACGTGACAGCACAGTCACAGAGATTAGGCCAAATGAACATAACCTCACACAACAAAGTGACACAAGTGATGAACCTGAAAATAGAAGGTATCATACTAGGGAAAGAAAGAAACCTAGTCACTTTGATGATTTTGTGATTGAGTATAGCGATAACGATGGGGCACACACCACAGTAGACTACTGTTACAGAGCTGTGTGTGGTGTTCCGCAAACATATGCAGAGGCAATGAGATCAAATTATTCTCAAGAATGGGCAAAAGCCATGGATGAGGAAATTCAGTCATTAAACACATTTACTGCAACAACCCTACCAGCGGGCAAGAAAACAGTGGGGGGTAAATGGGTACCTATATGCTATGAAACGTGATGTAGATGGTAGAGATAAATACAAAGCGCGATTTGTAGCAAAGGGCAAGAGCCAGGTGGAAAACATAGACTATGGAGAGACGTTTTCATCAACAGACAATCAAACAGGTATAAGAGTGGTGCTTCAAAAAGCAGTTCTGGAAAATGGAGAAAAGGATGATGGTCTAGTTTACAAACTAGAAAAATCACTTTACGGTTTAAAACAATCTGGCCAAAACGGGAACAAGGTCTTACATGATTATTTAACCGATAATGAGTATAAGCAAAACCCAGGTGATTATTGTATGTATGCCAAAGAGTCAAGAAGTGACAAGGTAATCAAAATCATATGGGACGGTGATTGCATTATCGATGACTACCAATACGCAAAAACAATTGTGTTTAAATGTGAAATGTGTAAGACAGAGTTCACATTGTTCTGTTTATCTTGGTTTACATTACAGCAAACTGAGTATAAGTGGGGGTGTTAAGAAACTTAGATTGTATCCTCATTTTTTGTAATGCTGTAATACTGAGCTGATCTGGCAACCCAGCCACTACGCGACATCACGTGACTTGACAGCGATAAAAGCCAGTTTATGTATGTGTTTTTGACTTCTCGTGCGACGATGAACGCAGCGGTTGCTGTCTGTGCTCCGGCAAATAAATATCCTACTTGTATGATCTAAACAAGAGGACCATCTCGACTCTTTATTCTCCCAAATGCATCACGAAAGTGCTGAAGATCTCAACAGCCATAGACTCAATGCCGGGGAAATGTTGAAATTACTCGCGCTGACTACGGGATCTAAATATGGTGTGATTGTCGGTCCGTTCAATGGGAATCAGGCAATGGGAGGTTACATGCGGTACGAAGAGCTCTCGCAGATCGGAGGGGGCACTTGGGCAAATCATGGAACGCTGCTCCAAAGCATATCAGCGAACAAAAGATCCAAAAGAGATTACTAAATGCCTCCAAAGGCAAGACGAAGCAACAGATGATTTTTTTCCATCGTTTGCGTGTTTAAAGTACACGGGGGAATCCCGAGTCGCAATCGGACTTGTTTAATTCGCATCTGAAACAACATCTGCTGAATCAAGCACTTCCTGATGTTTCCTGTGAATTCAATATGTTAAAAGGCATAACTTGAATTGTCCAACATGCCTGATGATGTTTTAAATTATTCACGGAATTTCAAGAGGCTTGCGGACAAAAAGAAAAAAAAATGAAAGTCACGTAACTAATATTTACTACGCTGAGAAGAAACCAAAAATAAACAATGCTCGTCGTTACACAAATAACAAACAAAAAGGGTTGTTTGACCCCTCCAAATTGAGCCGTGAGAAATTGCAATTTTGGAAAGACGGGAAATGTTTCACTTGTGGAAAGAGAGGACGCGATGCAAAGAAAATGCACAGAAGTGAGTGAGAATAGACGTGCAAAAAAAGCGCACAGATGACCCTGAGACGTCCTCAGACGACGACGCATGACGAACACGGGACAGCACCGAGGATGCGCTTATCACGGCTTCTGCTCCTGTGTAAATCTCCATCCTTAAACGAGGATGAAAGTGACATTTTAGCCGACAGTAATTATATTTTTGACATAGAAAATTACTTGCTTAGACATCAAACATTTCCCATGGCTAAACCTGAAATAACATTGTTGGTAGAAGGAATGGAAACTGATTTTCTAGTTGACACAGGAGCCGACATAATGGTTCTGGGCCGATGGCATCGTGACACAGTGAGACCAGGGAAAAATAAGGTCCACATGAAAGGAGCACATGGATCAGTACAACCCTTGCCATTATCACAAACAGTAACAATTTCTTCCCCAGCAGACCCAGAGAGAAAAGCTCTCGTAGAAGTCGTCTTACATTCCCGCTGTCCAAATAATTTATTGGGGCGAGATGCTCAGACGCAACTCAAAATTTACACCACCATAAATCACAGGGGCCAGGTTGAAGTTTACATGGGAAACGGTCAAGATAATGCTCACTTTTTCTGGACCCTTGACTTACAAGTGACGAAATAACTCAAACTTCAAAATATCTTACTCAATTGGCAGTTGCAAAAGTACGACCGGGAGGGAGTGTGCAAGCAACAGACAACCTGCATGTGACTGTGCGATTTAAACAGACGTCCAGACCAGACCCAGATTACACAAAATCTTTTCTCGGCCTTGAGTCACAGACTATTGTCATTGATCATGTATATTGGAGAGATTGGTGGTGTTTTGCCACAGTACGGGTGGGGAAAAAGGTCAAGTCACTTCTTTCATCAGGGCAACGCACACATCCCCATCGGCAAGCCGCAACAGAGCGGATGGGAGGAGATAAACAATCTCGCTGGCCTTGTTCCAAATCACATGTGGAGACCCTCCCCCGCTAACCCGGGATGTGAGGAGGCAGAGCCGGCCGGGCTGGTTACGACAGCCCATCAATTGGTTAGTGAAAACAACTCCGGCTGTTCATTTCAGCTGACAAACTGACATTTATTTGCTGTCTAAAGAGGAGGAGAATGCCATCGAGCGTCTCCCAGAAACACTCTGGAGCACAGGGCCAGCGGATGTCGGCCTAATCAAAGACGCTCCACCAGTGATTATTCTCGGGAAAACTGAGCAAAGACCAATCATAAAACAATATCCTTTGAAAAAAATGCTGAAAGGGGAGGTCAGCCGCTAATTAGCGCATTGCAAAAAGCAGGCATATTGAGAACATGGCCCGATTTCCCATGTAACACACCAATATTTCCGGTTTGAAAGTCGCAATCCGTTAAGTGGCGACTTGTCCAAGATTTACGAGCAGTGAACCAGGCCGTCCAGAAGAGGGCACCAAACGTACCCAACCCTCACACATTATTAAATTCACTTCGACCAAAATCTAAGTGGTTTTCTGTTATTGATTTGAGTAATGCATTTTAGAGCATTGCAGTGCATCCTGACAGCCAGCATTGGTTTACATTTACATTCAAAGGAGAAAGATTGACGTTTACCAGACTGTCACAAGGTTTCTGTGACTCTCCTACCATTTTCTCTGAGGCCATTGCGCGCTGCCTGACCTCCTTTATTGCCCCGCAGGACAGCCAGATTATATCCTACGTGGATGACATCTTTGTTGCATCCACATCTAGGGAACAATGCAGAGCTGACACTTTAGCATTGCTCCATTATTTGTGGGAGACGGGCAATAAAGTCTCAAAAAGATAAAATGCAACTTTGGAAGACGGAAGTTGTGTATCTCGGTCACACACTTTCTGGGCAAGGGCGCGTCGTGGGAGTTAAACAGAAGAAGGCAATCGCTGCTGCTCCAAAACCACAGACAAAGAAACATATGATGTCATTTTTGGGTTTGTGCAATTATTCAGAAATAACCAGGCCACTACTAAACATGATTTATGGCAGTGTTTATGGCAGTGTTTTTCAACCAGTACGTTTCAACTAGTGTGCCGCGGCACACCACTGTGCCGCGAGATATTGTCAGGTGTGCTGCGGGAAATTTTCCGATTTGTGTGCCTGTGCAGTCTAGCACCTGGCAGAGTAATCATGTAGTACTCTTCGTCTGTGTAAGCTCTCAGTCGTACAGGAGTGGTCCATCGATGAGAAGGTTTCTTCAGCCGTCATCTGTACAAATTTGAAGGTTTCGGACGTTTCGCCTGGCCTTCTTTATTGCCCCGCAGGACAGCCAGATTATATCCTACGTGGATGACATCTTGGTTGCATCCACATCTAGGGAACAATGCAGAGCTGACACTTTAACATTGCGCCGTGAAGCTATGCTGTGTCCGGCGCAGCCATGTCTGGACATTAGGGATATATAAATAGGGCCGATACGACCAGTCAGACTTTAGTTCGCTGACGAAGCCTCTTGGATAGGAGGCGAAACGTCCGAAACCTTCAAATTTGTACAGATGACGACTTAAGAAACCTTCTCATCCATGTAGTACTCTTCCCTACCAGCAGGTGGCAACAGCGGGTAGTGCGTCACTAATTCGCTTTGAGACGAGTGAATTAGTGACGCAGGGATAGCGCGGCAAGTGCAAATTGTGGCTAGCGGGACGATGGTGAAAGCGATGGAGAGGTTTTTGAAGAGGAAAAATGCTGACTCAGAAGTGGACCCTGGACAAAACCCGGACCCAAATGAAGGCCGTAGTATGGACGGAGGTAAAAAAGAAGCAAAGACAGTGACGTCGAGCAAAGTTTCTGGCAATACAACGAAAGCTATGTCTCATTTGGATTTACTTTGACCGGAGATGCAGCGGCACCGACTCCATTGTGCTTGGTCTGTGGTGAAAAGCTCCCCAACAGCGCTATGGTCCCAAGTAAGCTTAAACGCCATCTCCAAACGAAACACCCCTCAGTCCAAAATAAAAATGTGGAATACTTTGTTCGCCTGCGTGAACAAACGGGGAAACAGGCAAGGTGCTGGCCAGTGTGTATGAGCTGCGAGAGGAACTTAAAGTGTTTCTGACGAATGAGGGGTCAGATTACGCAAAACTGCTTGCAAGTGATGAGTGGTGTGCAAGGCTGGCATAGCTGGCAGATATTTTTCATCATCTCAATGAACTGAACACAGGAATGCAAGGTCGAAATGAAAATCTGCTTACAAGTTCAGATAAAATAAATGGTTTTCGTTCAAAGGTGCACCTCTCGCAGCAACATGTGGAAAGGGGCAATCTTGAAATGTTTCCACTCGCCAATAAACGGCAAGATGTCAATACTACTGCACTGTGTGAGTTAATAGTGAAACATCTGAAAACTCTTGAGGAGAAGAATACATTTTATTTCTCTTCAGCCTCCACGAAGCACCTTGGCTGGGTTAGGGACCCATTTAGCTCAGCATCAGCTGTTGGAATAAACATGTCTTTTCAGGAGCAGGAGGAACTAACTGAACTGAGACAAGATCGTGGCCTCAAGCTAACCTTTGCTGATCTACATTTGGACAGTTTTTGGTTGGCAGCTGCCAAGGAGTTCTCCATGCTGGCTAACAAAGCTATTTTGACATTGCTCCCATTTTCCACAACATATCTGTGTGAGGTGAGCTTTTCAAGCCTGACTGCAGTAAAAACAAAAGACAGAGAAAGACTGAGAGCTGTGGAGGAAGAGCTTCGTGTGTGTCTTTCATCCATCCCCGCCAGGATATCAGCTCTGTTTGTCCAAACAGGCCCAGGTTTCACACTGAGTAAATATAAATATGAAAGATTATAAAATACAGTAAAGTCTCGTTATATCGATATTCTCGGGAGTCGGAAAAAATATCGATATAACCGGACTATCGATATATCCGACCCTGCGGGCATGTAATTTTCTCCTTGAGTTCATAGAAATAGTATCGTAATAAGCAGTACTATCGATATAACCGATATCGATATAACGAGACTTTACTGTACTTTTTTCTTTGTGTTTAGTTAAATCCTGTTATAATATAACATCATTCTTTAATGTTTAAAAAAAGCTTATATTACCAATATAACATATTGTTATGTATATATATTTTTTATTTAATTGTTATTAACAATATGTTATGACCCGTCATATTGTGTTGCACGTTATGTGTTTTGTGTATACTGTGTCTGGTATATTGTTAATTATTAATAATATAATAAAAATGTGAAAAAAAAGCATACATTAACAGTTAATACTTTTTTCCCCACATTTTCAGCTGGGGGTGTGCCCAGAGATAATTTCAACGGAAGAAATTTGCCTTGGCTTGAAAAAGGTTGAAAACACCGATTTATGGTACTCAAATGACAGTGCAAGAACAGTGAAACGAGAATTGATAAGCTCATATGTTCTTGCTTTGCCAAATTATAATAAACCGTTTGAACAGTTAGCCATGGGCAAACTATGGCCCGCGGGCCACATATGGCCCCTTAGGCTTATTAATCCGGCCCGCCGAATTTGTCCAAATTATAGTAAAAACAGTGTCTGAAAAAGTTAGCGGACAACAGGGCAGACAACTCTGAAAAGTTGCCTGCTCGGCCATAAAGCTGCCTGCCCGGCCGTAAAGCCGCCTGCCCCATTTTTCACAACTTGAAACACAATAAGACGACGAACAGCCAAAAAAAAAGCAAAAAAAAAAAAAACATTGTCGCAAAGTGTAACGTTTTTTTTAAATTAAGGATATACCTACCACCATTTCTATTGGTGTTTTGCATTTGACTAAAAATATCAGCCTGTTTTGGGTATTTTAGATGCTATAAAACGTTTTTCTGATGTCAGTTAGGAAACAAAAAAGTGGTGTCGGTTGTCTTTTAATGCTTTAGGTTTAGTATATCCGTCCCAAACTTTCCCCCCAAATGCTCCTGGCCCGGCCCCTCTGTCAAATTTTAGAACCCATTGTGGACCGCGAGTCAAAAAGTTTGCCCACCCCTGGTTTAGCCCTATGCTAGAGGGTTCTGATAACTCCTAGTTTGTGTTGTAAAGGGTGGTTAGAATCGAAAAGTAAGTATTGGTCAGTGTGCATAGCCTTCCTAAAGACTTCTGTTTTTAGTGCTCTGTCCTCTTTTATAATTAATTTACAATCCAAAAAGGCTCGTTGGTTCTCTTTAATGTCCTCACGAGTAAATTTAATGTTAATGACTACAGAGTTGAGTTGATCTGTGAAGGATTGAATTTCTTGTTTTTTAATTATGACAAAAGTATCGTCCACATATCTAAACCAGTGTCTAGATTTTGTCCCCGGGAAGGATGTGAGGGCCTGTTTCTCCATCACTTCCATGTACAGATTAGCCGCTATGGGTGAAACTGTTGAGCTCATAGCGCAACCATGAATTTGTTTGTAGAATGTTTCCCTAAATTGAAAATACGTAGTATTAAGGCAGACTTCCAATAATTGGCAGATGTGGTCCGGTTTAAGTTTGGTTCTTTCATGCAGAGAAACGTCCGTCAGCAGTCTGGTCCTCACCACTGAGACTGCTGCTGGGGTTGGGACAGATGTAAAGAGAGAAGTCACATCGTAAGATGCCAATGTTTCCTCAGGTTCCAATATGAGGTCATTGATCCTCTCTACAAACCATGTGGTGTTCTCTACGTGATATTCTGTGTTACGAACCAACGGAGCTAAGATAGTCTTTAAATATTTGGCTACATTGTATGTACAGGAGTCAATGCTACAAACAATGGGTCTGAGGGGGAACCCTTGTTTATGTATTTTTAGCAGGCCATAGATACATGGCGTGGCCTCATCGAAAATACATCTGTTTGTCTATGTTTACCTTTCTCTAACTTTTGGAGACAGTCTATCAGTTCTTTCTTGTATCTATTGGAAGGGTCCCTTTTTAGTTGCTCATAAGTGGAAGAATCACTGATTAACCTATTTATTTTGTCTTCATAATCCGATGTGTTGAGAAGCACTGTACACTTACCCTTGTCTGCTGGCAAAATAGTAATGTTTTTATCTTTTTGTAGAGTAGTTAACGCCTTTCTCTCTTCTAATGTTATGTTGGACGGAGGTGGTTTGGAACTTCTAAGAAGGGCTGATATTTTAATGGGGCAGATCATCTGCCTCTGCATAGGAAAGTTTGTTATTTTTAATAGCCGATTCAGTAGCTGTGATGTAGTCTATTGTAGGTATTGTTTTAGGAGTTACTGAGAAATTTACACCTTTGGTTAGTACCCCCTTTTCTGTCTCTGAGAGATCTCTGTCTGACAAATTTTTGATCCAATTCTCCCTTGAAATCTGCTCATACCTAATTTTTCCCGTGTTTAAATATAATTCACATTTTATTAAGTTCAAAGAGTTGCTTGTTCTGTAGCCACAAGAGGACATAAGCCAATGTCTTCTTGTGCTGGTCCCAAGCCCGGATAAATACAGAGGATTGTGTCAGGAAGGGCATCCGACGTAAAAGCTTGGCCAAAACCAACATACGAATCAAACCTCTGAAGATGGAGGACACTGATTCGCTGTGGCGACACCTTCAAGGGAAAACCCGAGAGGAAAAGAAGACAAGTAGCTGTGATTGTTTCTGTAAAAGTAATTTTTGAAATGTACCCTTTTGTCTCTCTTTGGTTTTGCTGTGGTGACTCATGTATCCGGATTTGGTATATTCGCACACTTCCTGATAGGTTTTGTGGGTACGTTCAGTTTGTAATAGTTGAAAATAAGTTTCTATTTCTGACTGTTTGTTTTTTATCTCTATGTTAAGTCTCCTAATTCGCAAATTTAGTATTTTCCTAGTATAATTTTGTTGCATTTTATCGGCTAAGTATCCAGGTTCCAGGGGTGCTTGCTTCAAGCAATTAGGAATTAACCGGCTCTGTCTACATCTAAGGTTGAAGCTGAGGTGGTTCTTTAATTTAAAAGTGGCTTTTTCTAAGTTACGTACCAGAAGAAGGATGTCTCTCCCAAAGTTGGCAGCAATACGTCTGTGTAAGCTCTCAGTCGTACGGGAGTAGTCCATCTATGAAAAGGTTTCTTCAGCCGTCATCTGTACTTCTTTGAAGGTGTTGGACGTCGCGCTTCTTATCCAAGAAACTTTGTCAGCAAACTAAAGTCTTACTGGTAGTTTAGGCCCTATGTTGGACGGAGGTGACCCTATGTTTAGGCCCTGCCACTCCACTGATTGTTCCTATTGTACTAACTAACGACTGGCCTGAATGCCCCACTTCCATCGGTATCACCTCATCAGTATTCCTAATCCTATTTTGCCTAAGTAGGCTGTTGTACGAACGATCCAAATTGAACCTCACCCCACCAAACCGGTCAGGGAGTACTCTGCTCCCCCGAAACCTGAGAGCAGGGACCTATCATAGCAGAGTCTGGTACAGCCATGTCTGGACAGTAGGGATATATATATATATATATATATATATGGTGGTGTCTGTCCCCCATTTTAGCTCGGGTCCTCTACCAGAGGCCAGGAAGCTTGAGGGTTCTGCGCAGTATCCGTGCTGTTCCCAGCACTGCACTTTTCTGGACCGAGATATCCGATGTTGTTCCCGGGATCTGTTGCAACCATTGGTCCAGTTTGGGGGTCACTGCCCCGAGTGCTCCGACCACCACAGGCACGACTGTCACCTTTACCTTCCAGGCTCTCTCCAGCTCCTCTCCGAGCCCTTGGTATTTCTCGATTTTCTCATGTTCCTTCTTTCTGATGTTTCCATCACTCGGGACCGCTACATCCACGACAACGGCTTTCTTTTCCCCTTCATCTATGACCACGATATCTGGTTGGTTGGCCATTACCATCTTGACGGTCTGTATCTGGAAGTCCCACAGGATCTTTGCTCGGTCATTCTCCACCACCTTGGGAGGTGTTTCCCATTTTGACCTTGGGGTTTCCAGTCCATACTCCGCACAGATGTTTCGGTAGACTATGCCAGCCACTTGGTTATGGCGCTCCATGTAGGCTTTCCCTGCCAGGATCTTACACCCTGCAGTTATGTGTTGGATTGTCTCAGGTGCCTCTTTGCACAACCTACACCTTGGGTCTTGTCTGGTGTGGTATATCCCTGCCTCTATGGCTCTGGTGTTCAGGGCCTGCTCTTGAGCAGCCAGGATGAGTGCCTCTGTGCTGTCCTTTAGGCCAGCCCTCTCTAGCCACTGATAGGACTTCTTGAGATCAGCCACTTCTGCTATGGTTCGGTGGTACATCCCGTGTAGGGGCTTTTCCTTCCATGATTGTCCCTCTTCCATCACCTCATCCTCTGTTCCCCATTGTCTGAGACATTCTCTGAGTACATCATCCGTTGGAGCCTTCTCTTTGATGTATTCATGGAGCTTGGATGTTTCATCCTGGACAGTGGCTCTCACACTCACTAGTCCCCGGCCTCCTTCCTTGCGGCTTGTGTACAGTCTCAGGGTGCTGGACTTGGGATGGAACCCTCCGTGCATGATGAGGAGTTTTCGGGTCTTAACATCCGTGGTCTGAATCTCTTCCTTTGGCCACCTTATTATTCCTGCAGGGTATCTGATCACTGGCAGGGCATAGCTGTTTATTGCCCGGGTCTTGTTCTTGCCATTGAGCTGGCTTCTGAGGACTTGCCTCACTCGCTGGAGGTATTTGGTCGTCGCCGCTTTCCTTGTTGCTAGTTCGAGGTTGCCATTGGCCTGTGGTATACCGAGGTACTTGTAGCTGTTTTCAATGTCTGCTATTGTTCCTTCAGGGAGTGAGACCCCTTCATTGTGGACTACCTTGCCCCTCTTAGTCACCATCCGACTACATTTCTCCAGCCCGAATGACATTCAGATGTCACTGCTGTAGATCCTGGTTGTGTGGATCAGGGAGTCTATGTCCCTTTCGCTCTTAGCATACAGCCATTTCTGAGGCGGTATCCATAGCCTGTCTTAGCGATTATCTGGCTGAGGGGGTTCAGTCCTATGCAGAACAGCAGTGGGGAGAGTGCATCACCTTGATAAATGCCACATTTGATGGACACTTGCGTTAGTGGCTTGCCATTGGCTTCACGTGTGGTTTTCCACATCCTCATCGAGTTTGCAACGAAGGCTCTCAGGGTCCTGTTGACCTTATACAACTCCAAGCATTCAGTGATCCATGTGTGTGGCATCGAGTCATATGCTTTCTTGTAATCAATCCAGGCTGTGCACAGGTTGGTATGTCGGGACCTGCAGTCTTGAGCGACTGTTCTGTCAACCAGCAGCTGATGTTTGGCACCTCTAGTATCTCTACTAATGCCTTTCTGTGCTTTGCTCATGTATTGATCCATGTGTCCACTTATCTTAGCCGCAATGATGCCTGACATGAGCTTCCATGTTGTGGAGAGACAGGTTATTGGCCGATAGTTGGAAGGAACTGCCTCATTCTCTTTCGTGTACCTCTTTAGGCGACTGGACAAGGCCTGGAGCCTTTGTTTGGCAGTTTCGAGTGCTTCAGGTATGGTTATCTGCATGTACCTCTTGGGTATTGGCCTTTTATTCACACCTCTCTGGATCTCCGTCAATTGACTCACATCTTTCCGAGCCGCCTTGATCTTGGCCTCCAACCGTCTTTTCCATGGTGGGTAATGAATCTCGTGGCTCTCATGGTTGCTCTTGTAGCCAAGCATCTCTAGGATCACTGATGCTGAGGTGTATATCAGCTCATTGGTTTCCGTGATCGTTCCGGTCGGGATCGTTCTCAGTGCTGCATTCACAGTTTCCATGAGACTTTCAGGTGGTACTTTACATAGCCGTTGTAATCGGTTTCTTGGTTGCCCAGTTTTCATTCTTGCCATGATCTTATCCCTCATGTCAGTTGCTTCGCTCAGGATTGCATTAATTGGAGCTGGCTTCCCAATCTCATCATTCATTGGGGCTTGCCTCCCAATCTCTGGTTGAACCTCTTCCTCTGATATATATATATATATATATATATATATATATATATATATATATATATATATATATATATATATATATATATATATATATATATATATATATAGCCTAAACTACCAGTAAGACTTTAGTTTGCTGACGAAGTTTCTTGAATAAGAAGCGAAACGTCCGACACCTTCAAAGAAATACAGATGACGGCTGAAGAAAACTTTTAATCGATGGACCACTCCTGTATGACTGAGAGCTTACACAGACGTATTGTGTGAACGTATAACTCCAACATTTGGTATTCCATCTGTCATTAGAAGGGCCAATGGACACATTTTGTGAACAAGGCTGTTCCCGAAATAAGCGAACTGTTGAAAATTGACTTGAAGAGACATTGTGTGTATCACCCGCAATCGGCAGGACTTGTGGAACGTACCAATGGAACTATCAAAGCCAGGCTCATTAAGACAATGAAAGAGACAAAAAGAAAATTACCTGATTGCATCCCCATTGTGCCCACTTCTATGAGAATAGTGCCACACCAAGGAATGACATTGTCACCATTCGAAATCCTGTATGGGAGACCCTATAGACTCCCGAACTTGCTTATTTCGGTAACAGCCTTGTTCACAAAAATGTGTCCTGTTGTCACTTCTAATGACAGATGGAATACCAAGTGGCGTCGGTGACCTCTCTCCCCAACCACATGAAAAGACTATTTGACCAGAAATAAATGCATCGACACAATGACTTGCCTGTGTGTATTGCTCCACAGACACGCCAGATTCAGATTGGGGACCTTATCTTCTTCAAGGTGTTGAAACGCCCCCGATGGGACAGTGAACACTGGTATGGGCCTTTCCAAGTGATTGCAGCAACACCAACTGCAGTCCAGGTCGAAGGACGAGACGGCTGGATCCACCAGTCACAGTGCAAGCTCCTTCGATTCCAACCAGAGGGCCCTAGCGACGTCAGTCCCACGGCGGCAGACCAACACACAAGTCCAAGTGCGCTGGCGCACCATCGGAAGACTACAGTAGGAAAGAGGGTTTTCCGTGCGTAAAGCACACCCCTCTTGGAAGGACCAACTAAAAGACTACAGTGGGAGAGAGGGCTTTCCGTGCATCGGCACACCCCTCTCAATCATGGAGCGGACCACCGGACTACCTCCCACCGCGGCCCTCCCGGCTAGATACACTGTCTATTTCCTTGCAGGGCTGTGGCTAATGGCAGCTGGTACACGACCCCAAAACCAGGAGATTACCAGCACAAACCAGGTGCCCAGCCGTAGACTGATGTCTACGTCTATCTAACAACTTGCAGCTCTTGACTAACGTAACAGGGACAATGATCAATGTAACTTCCCTCTCCCAAGAACTTTCCATTACCATCCCTGAGCCAATTGGAGTCCCGCCAGACTCGGTTTGTAAAGGTTTCTGTCGTTCCAGATTATTCGGGAAGGGCTTCAAATTTAGAAGAACAATATACCGAAACAACTGACATGAGTGAATGGCGGGATTATTGGTTTTATTTGATGAGTGCTCATGATGCTAGTGACAGGAATTGGTTTGAATGGTCAAATTACATCAGTTCTGTTGATGGTGATATTGGTCCGATATAAAAAGGAATCAGGGAGCATCAAATTGGCATAATAAAATAGCAATCAAGGTCAAAAAATCTGACGAACCAACCATAACCTTTATATTGCAGCCAATGTCATCCCCACCAAACGAAGACAAAGAGAATTGTACTATGCTCATGTTGTGGGTGTGGTACAGAGAAGGGGCTCATCCAAGAGTTCCAATAAAGCTGTGCTATATCTGGCAGCCACCTGTCCAGAGTAACCAGTCAGAACAAGAAAATCCACATGTTGTTATCTCCCTGCGAGGAGAGATTAAAAAAACAAGCACAAGGGGTTAAAACCCATTTTAAAGGGGAAGATATTGAAACGTTGCTGCGAGAAGATACGGGTGTGGGAATTAATGACAACCTTTTTCTCGAACGTGTTGTAGGGGTAGTCAAATCCCTAAAGAAAGATTGTGTCGTTTGTATGAAACCACATGCAGCCCTGCAGATTGTGGAAGCCGTTCCACCTGATTGTGTTCTGAACATGACGCGGGGCTTACCGAGCACCGCCTTTTGTTCTGCATATTCTACTCATTTTCCTGTCATGCACATCGAGACTAGACCAATGTTGTTTCACCCTCCAACTTCTGGGAATTTCACGTTTTCAACGGGATAGTTGTCAACGCACCAGGTGCACTGATCATGGGAAAATCAATTCCACTCTATGTGGCACCACTGTTAACGTCCCTAACACCTATACTGTATTCAGCAGACGGTCACAGTTGTGGTGGTATTGTGGTGGGGGAACTTTGTATTCTAAATTATCCTCATTTTGGTCAGGAATGTGTGTATATGTTACTGGAGCCCAACAGACAACTTCATTTGTTGTGAGTGATGATGTATTGACACCAGACCGCATACACAGAAGAAATAGAGATGTGGAGAGCGATGAGTTAAAGCCTCCAATTACTCAGAACCCCCCTGTGTATTTTGATGCGATTGGTCAACCTCGAAATATTCCGGATAATGATAAATTGTTGGATGAAGTGGGTGCTGCATTCTCACATTTACCTGTCATAGGTTACCTTTTTTCAGTGACCACCTAGAAGCACACGGAACTAATCAATTATCTGAACCACAAGATTAACACCTTAACAAATTTTACCGAGGCGTTATTCATGCACACAGCTTCACAATTGCATGCTACTTCGCTTGTAGCTTTACAGAATAGACAGGCACTCGATATGATTGGATTGGATATGCCTTTATTAGTCTCACAGTGGAGAAATTCACATTTCACAGCAGCAAAGTGATATTGGCAGAAAGAGGAGGAGTGTGCCGAATGATTCAATCTGGTGAATGTTGTACAGTGGTACCTCGGTTCTCGAACGCCTCACAGTTAGAACAAATCGGAGTTCGATCAAAATATTCGAGATATTCCTGCTTCGGTGTTCGAACGCCAATACGACGCGTGAGTGCGTACGCGAGGGTGGGGTGCTGAGCGGCGCACGGGTGTGTCGCTCTCTCAGAGACCAACTGTTGTCGCTAGCGGACGTGCTGCGTTTTGCTCTGGCGTTTAATATAGGTGTACGAAGAGTTTTAGCCCCTAATCATGCCTCCAAAGAAAGTAAGTGCTGCTAAAAGTGACAAAAGAAAAGTAGTGCGTGCAACTATTGCATTTAAGAAAGTAATAATCGCAAAATATGAAGAAGGTGTGCGAGTGTCTGATCTGGCTAGGGAATACAGCATGGCGAAATCTATGATCAGTACGATATTAAAGAATAAGGAGGCTGTGAAATCTAGTGATGTGGCTGTGGGAGTGAGAGCAAGCGTCATTGGATAGATATTTTAAGAGAAAAGAACATCCTGTAGCCGAGTCATCCGTAGCTGTCACGTTCTGAGCGAGAGTGACGGCAGCTGACTCGTCGGAACGTTGTGGAATGTTTGGGATCCCAAAGCAGACACGTACTAACCAAGCAGGATGTTTATTCACAAATAAAAGAAAACACAGCGAGTAAGAAGGCAGGGGGTGATCCGACCCGCTTACTACGCCAAAAAGCAAATGGAACACGAGGGTGAAAAATTACGCAATCCCGGAAGATGACATAAGGAAAAATACCTCGGAGCGGACACTCGCGCCTCGAAGGAAGAGACCAGGTACCGTGGCGAGGTGAGTCAATCATTCGGCATTGGCGAGGTGATCGCGAACCGTATAAATGACCCGTGTCCGTGATTAGAGAATTGACAGCGGGTGGAGGGCGGCCAGGAGAGGCAGCCCCGCCCCCCCGCTGTCAACTCGCAAGTGACAGGAGCAAAGAGATGGTTTCGGTGTTCGAACAAATCGCTTTTTGAACAGGGTCCTGGAACAAATTATGGTCGAGAACCGAGGTACCACTGTACTTTCATCCCGCTACACACATTATCTAATGGTACACTAACAGAGACCCTCTCACTTCTCAAAGCTTATAGAGAAAAAACACAGGGCATGGAAGGTGTCAATCCAAACAGTTTTCTGCAGGGGCTACGAGATATGTTTGGAGATTGGCAGGGTATAGCTGTCACCTTAGTTACAATCATGATTTGTTTTTTTCTATTATCTTGTGTTTGTATTACATGTGGTATCCCGCTGTGCAGAGTTTGTACCTCCAGACTCGTGACTGCTGTTGAGCTGAAGGTGGGAGGCATAATGAGCAGGGTGGGCACTGGAAGAATCAACGGACGGCATGCACTCTTCCGTTGGTTTTCCACACTACCATGAGATGTGTCCCGTCTCTCCGCATCTGTAGCATCGTCTGGTTTCGGTGCCACTGGGCGTCCGCCACTGCCTGGGTGGACCTCTGACACCACCTGGAGCAATCTTGGCTGTGTTGGCGGGCTTGGGCAACTTCGGGCGGGCCATTTCAGTCCGGGGTGGGGATGTGTTGCCGGTTTCCCTCTTGGTCGTTCGCAGCATCTCCGCTGTGGCCTGGTACTGCTCCACCGCTGCCACTGTTTGACACGCAGTAGTCAGCGACTGCTGACTGATTATCCTTTTTGCCTCATAGGGCAGGGCTCATAAGTAGCGATCCACGACAATGGCCTCGACCACCTCAGCTGCCGTGCTCCTTTCCGGTTCCAGCCACTTCCGTGCGATGCGGGCCAATTCGTGCATCTGTGCCCGTGGAGGTTGGTCTGGCTGGAAAGTCCAGGTGTGGAAGCGCTGTGCCATCCCGAACTTGGTGAGCCCATGTCTGCTGAGAATTTCAGCTTTTAAATACAGTAAAGTCTCGTTATATCGATATTCAAGGGAGTCCGAAAAAATATCGATATAACCGGGACTATCGATATATCCGACCCTGTTTGCATGTAATTTTCTCCGTGCATGCATAGAAATAGTATCGATATAACCGGGACTATCGATATATCCGATATCGATATAACGAGACTTTACTGTAGTCGTAGTCTTCTGCTCTGTCTGCGGTCAAATCCAGGACAGCATTCAGCGATTCCCCTGTCAGGAAGGGTGCAAGCAATCCCACCCACTTCTGCTTGGGCCACCTTTCTCGAGTGGCTGTTGCTTCAAATGTATGCAGGTACGCCTCAATATCATCCGTCACCCCCACCTTAGCTAAAAAATCACCCGCCTTCACGTTCTTGGGGCATGTTCTTGGAGGCCATTTGTTTTTGCAAGAGCAATTCCTCTGCCTTCAGTTCATTGGCTCTCTTTTGCTCCTCCAGGACAGCCAAATTGGCCTGATATTGGGCTTCCTGACTTGCAAGCAGGGTTTTCAAAATGTCTTCCATTTTTTTTTTTTTTTTTTTTGTAATTGAGGATATTTTCAATTTAGAAAAAACATAACACAAACCATCAATGTCCATGCACTTACTAATGCTTGTCCAGTGCCCACATTCTCCACCATATGTGATATCATGAGAGGCTAGCTCTCAGCGGGACAGGACAAGAAGTGCAATGGACGACAGGTTTGTATGCAAACAAAGGTTTTAATCAAGGGATTCAGGGGGAATTCACAAGCAACAAAGGTTTGAATAGTGTCTCTTCCAATACTTAAATCAAAATAAAGTCTCTTCTGAGGTAAACTGAAGACGGAGTTCTTTTCCAAGAGTCTCTAGGCCTCACCCCTCTTGACGTCCTCCTCATGTAGCCTAGCCACCTTTAGCGAGGTCCAAATCCAGTGTCCTGTCGTGTGGTCCCAACTGGCAATGAGTTCCACGCAGCAATCAACTTCTTCACAGAGCACAGCAATCGAGCTTGTCTTCCCCCCCAAGCTCCACACTCAGAGGCTCTCTGCCTTAAGAGCCTTGCCTGCCAATCCCGCCCTTATCAGCTGCAGGTGTGTGGTTTTAATTGCTGCCTTCCACCAGATGGGGCCAAGACTCTCTCTGGGTGGAGCCATCTTAGGGGGATGTATTTGCCCTCCAGGACACAGCCTCTCGTGACATCACAACGTACAAATTCCACCATGACGTCCCTGATCCACTGCTCACATGGATGCTTTGATCCTCTCCTCTTTCAACTAGAACTGCTTCATGTCATCACAAAGAGGGTACAGCAAATCCTGAAGAATGAATGACTCTGTGTCTTTGTGCTGTCATATTTTTGTTTTGTTTGGCGGCGCGTGAACACGCAGCGGCTCCCCTGTCCCGGGAAATTGGCGTTTTCATGTTTATTATGTTTGTTAAAGTCATTATAAGTGCCTTGCATGCTGGGTCCGAGAGGACAGTAATTTCATCTGTGTTGTATGTCATACATATTAGCATATTTGACAATAAAGCTGACTTTGACTTTATTTGAACACACATGTTAGTTATGAATTTCCTGCTGAAGCCTCCCAAGGAGCACACTACAAAGCTTGGTTGCAGGCTCTGTAGGCTGTGGGGGAAGAAATGCAAAATGCCTGATAGGGAGGAAAGAGTTAAAAAGTGAAATATAGCTATCTGCGGTGGAATCTTTGTAAAACGTGGTCAGGAGCAATCATTTGAAGTGATTTTACAAATTATGGATGCAACTTGTCGGGAGGTGTCGGTTGTCCTTTAAAGTGATGCTGACTAATGAGACTGATGTTTCCAATGGACCTTGAATGCACCACAGGCGGAGGGGAGCAAGACTGGTTAGCGTGAAAGACAGAACCTTGCACTTTTCCATGCGTCGTAAGTCAGATGTTAGCTGTAGTTGGAAGATGGAACTGGCTGTCTGTGAATTGGATGCTATGTGGGACGTCAACGAATGACTTCTGGAATTTCAAGGCTACCAGTTTTCCTTGAGGGTGGCAGGACAGTTCGATGGATTCCCACATTTTCTCTTTTTTTGGTCGAACCGAGTTATTTTTATTTATCTGAGATCTCAGATGTCTTTTTATGGGTCAGATCTGATACTAAAAGAATTGATACGGCTGTGTAAGCTCTCAGTCGTACAGGAGTGGTCCATCGATGAAAAGGTTTCTTCAGCCGTCATCTGTACTTCTTTGAAGGTTTCGGACATTTCGCTTCTTATGCAAGAAACTTAGTTTGCTGACGAAGTTTCTTGGATAAGAAGCGAAACGTCTGACACCTTCAAAGAAGTACAGATGACGGCTGAAGAAACCTTTTCATCGATAAAAGAACTGATATGTAACTGAAAACAATTTGTGGGTTTTTTTTCGTGTTCATGTTTTTGTATTCTTGCTCAGTGAAATATATTTACAGTTCTGTTGTACAGTTATTCCTTTAATAAATAATTCCCCAATATACTTTTGCTAAGATCCTACTAGTGTGTTTTGTTTCTCTTGGAGGTCTGCTGTTTCCAATCTCGCTGCAACCTTAAATGCACTTGAATAAAACAAGATACAGTGATACCTCAGTTTATGAATGCTTTAGCTCACAAACTTTTCGCCTTATGAACATTACATTGGCGAGAACTGCTTCGTGTAACAAAGAGCGTAGAGAAAGTGCTTAAGAATGAATGACTCTGTGTCTTTGTGTTGTCATGTTATTTGTTATGTAGTTTTTTTGTTTTTGTTTGTTCCTTTGACTTCAAGACAGCGTCGCCAGAGTAGCTGCCTTTCCAGCAGCTCCTGTATTTTGTTTTTCTACTTTAATTCCTTTCATACCTTTGCTGCTGTGAAATGTAAATTTCTCCACTGCGAGACTAATAAAGGCAAATCCAATTCAATATAATCTTGGCATCCGAAGTAGTTTTCGGCGGACGAACCAAACCACACAGCGTCACAGTGGCTGGAGGACTAGTTTTCGGCGGATGAACACTAAACCACACAGTCGAACAGCGCCACGGTGGCTGGCGGACTAGTTTTCCACACCCCCTTTGAGTGCAGATGTAGTTTGCTATCGAGTGGAGTGATTTTGCTATTAAGGGACCGAAAAAGAACCCACCACAGTCTAGTGTTAAGCCAAAGAGGACACAAAAGAAAATTAAGGTCGAGCAGAAGAAGGAGATCAACGAAAATCACGAACAAGGTGTGCGTTTGTGTGACTTCGCTTCCCAGTACCAGTACGCCAAGTCCACCATTGCTATGTATGGCTAAGGGTGTTTCTGTGTTGTCTAAGTAGCGGTCTCAGGCAATACAAGAAGTTGAAAAACTTCTGTTGCTTTGGATTAACAAAAAGCAGCTAGCAGGGGACATTGTGAGTGAGGGTATTATCGCCGAGAAAGCACGGCAACATATCATCAAGAGGCAACTACATCAACGACCATCACAAAGGTAAATAAAATGACTTTATTATATAGTACAGTTTGTTTCTTTAATTACAATCCAGTAGCACATTTATTATACATACAATAAGGTGTATTTTGTGTAGTTTTAAAGGACAACTGACACTTTTTTTTTTGTTTCCTAACTGACATCAGAAAAACGTTTTATAGCATCTAAACTCCCCAAAACACGCAGGCTGATATTTTTAGTCAAACACAAAACAGCAATAAAAATGACTTAAAGTTGCCTAAAACTGCCACTAATGAGCTCGAAACTGGAGAGATTCAGAAAGTCCTGCCCCCTTGTTCGTGATGTCATATTGGGAACCAGGGTGAATCCGGCGATCCTGGCCCACCCACTAACTGGGTTGCTCCGGAATCAAAACAATGGCTTCAGAAAATTCAGATTTGGAGAAGATGCTTTCTTGTTACTCGTCCAGTTATGAATATGATTCAAATAGTTCTGAAGAGGAAAGCAAAAGTGGTTTGCGATCACAACAGAGACTGGGAAAACTGGGAGAGATGGGGTGAGACTGGGAAAAATATCATCAACACTAGACACTGGAGCCCCACAATGATGTGTTCTCTTCCCACTGCTCTCCTCACTCTACATCAGGGGTGGGCAAACTTTTTGACTCGCGGGCCGCATTGGGTTCTAAAATTTGACAGAGGGGCCAGGCCAGGAGCATTTGGAGGGAGTGTTTGGGCCGGAAATACTAAACCTAAAGCATTAAAGGACAACTGACGCCTCCGGACAAGTTATGTCCATAATTTGTAAAATCACTTCAAATGACTTAGACTGAGCGTATTTTACAAAGATTCCACAGCATATAACTATAGTTTACGTTTTAAGACTTGCGCTTAATATTCATGACGATCCCCATGTGACGTCACGTTTGGACCGCCCCTGACCGACAAAGCGACACACAATGCATTTTGCGGTACTTTGTTTAGTCTGAAAACTTCGTGTTGATCCGTGTTAATGACGAAATTAGAAGGAAAACACATAAATAACGTGATGGTGAATCGTTGTGTGTTGCACCAAGACAACTATTTGATATTCGCTGACACAAATTCCCAGCTGACAAATCAGCCCATTTCCAATGGAGCTTGGGCGCCATCTTCTGCATTTTCTGGGATGCTACATTGCTGTCATTGACGGCTCGAATTGATATGGGAGGACTCTTTTAATCAATTGCAAACATTTATGCTTTCGTCTTCAGAACTATTTGAATCATATTCATAACTGGATGAGTAACAAGAAAGCAGCTTCTCCGAATCGGAAGCCATTGTTTTGATTCTCGAGCAAGGCAAGACGTCTTGGCGTGACGTCACGAACAAAGGGGTGGGACATTCTGAAACTGGTCATTTCCGGATTCATTTTGATGTCATTTTTATTGGTGTTTTTCATTTAACTAAAAATATCAGCCTGCCTGTTTTGGGTATTTTAGATGCTACAAAACGTTTTTCTGATGTCAGTGGGAAACAAAAAAAAATTGTGCCGGTTGTCCTTTAAATGTAGTGTGTACAAATCTCATAGCACAGTAAGTACACTACAACCCAATTTATTAACTGTCTTTCAAATGTGAAAAATATCCCTGATCAGTTAATAAATTTGTCTCAAGGAATATGCAAGATATGGCGTTTACATACTATTTCGCAGATACTTGGAGGAGGAAATGGAAATAGATTAAAATAACATATGCACTGTGATTTATCAAGATTGCGTCTGTTTTTAATAAGTTCCCATCAAAGGGGCAAAGTTAAATAAATCAACATTTATTGAAAAATGGAATCACTTTCAACATTCAAAACATATTATTACACAACGAAATATTCAAGTTCAATAATACCTACTTGTGTTAAATTTCGCAAAATCATGGATGGTTTGTCCTGGCCGCGCGCTCTACAAACTCTCCACTGACGCGCTCGCCTTCACGCGCAAACAATACACGTGTACCGTCGCCGAGCACACAGACATAGGCTACCTGCAGTTGAAATTTGCATACTCGGCACGGCAGCCAATCAGAAGCCTGCTTCTTTCTTCCGGACTTTCGCAAGCGTTCTAAGGTCGTGCATTTGCATATCATTTTCCAAAATAGATGCACAGAACCTCAGCCCAGAAGAAAAAATTCAAAAGAAGCTAACAACATATGTGACGCTACAAAACGTAAATTTACATTAAACCGTGACTGTAAACTGTACGTGAGACTTATGAAAGGGGCGTAGTGGCTTGTAGCAAGCAATGCAAACGTTGCATTGTGCACCAAATGACTACTGCAGCAAAATCTACACTGTAGATTTGTCATATATTATTCTCTTTCATAACTGCCACAGTTTCAGGGCAGAGCAAACAGACACACTTCCCCTTGAATTCTTTGAAGAAACATTAACTCTCCCACCTTGTCTGAAATTTCTGCACTGACTTTCTACCTTTCGCTTCTTTGGTTCTGCCATGTTTAGTAACGGGTAAATTTCTTTCTTCTGGGATTGGCCTTTTTGGTGGAGCAATGTTAAAACTTAGAAGTGCTGGCAAAATTTGAAGTGCGGGCCATATTCAATTCTGTTTATAAAATTTCTTGCAGGCCAATTAAAGATGGACTGGGGGCCGCAGTTGGCCCGCGGGCCGTAGTTTGGACATCCCTGCTCTACACAAACGACTGCACTTCAACATACCCAGCTGTCAAATTCATAAGTTTGCAGACGACACCACGGTCATCGGTCTCATCAAAGACGGCGATGAGTCTGCGTACCGACAACAAGTGGAGCACCTGGAGCTCTGGTTCAGCCGTCACAACCAAGAGCTGAACACGCTAAAGATGGTAGAGATGATCGTGGACTTCAGGAAACATCCATCACCACAGCTGGCCCTCACACTATCCAACTGTCTCGTGTCAACCGTCAAGACCGTCAAGTTCTCACAGTCTCTCAGGTCATGAAGTGGGAGGTCGACACCAACTCCACCCTGAGAAAGGCCCAAGAGAGGATGTAGTTCCTGAGGCTTCCTGAAGCATGACCTGCCACAGGAGGTCCTACGACATTTCTACACGGCTGTCATCGAATCGATGCTGTCTTCTTCCATCAAATTCCGTCAACGGACAGTTAGGACGGTGGAAAAAAAATCATTGGCACCGCCCTACCCACTTTCGAGAACTTGCACACTGCAAGAATCGAAAAAAGGGCACGGAAAATCCTACCGGACCCTCTGCACCCTGTCCACCACCTTTTCCAGCTACTGCTCTCAGGCAGGCGCGAGCGATCCATGCGCACCAAATCCAGCAGACATTTAAACAGATTCTTCCCCCAAGCCATTAACGCTATAAACAGTAACCCAAATAGAACTGCATAGTGCCTTAGCAATTTTACGATACTAGTGCAGCGTGTTCCACCAGAGAAAAAAAACCCTTGTGTACATACTTGGCAATAAAGATGATTCTGATTCGGAGACAATGTTTTTCAATGTTTTTCGTCAATGGATGCTGCAGCTTCGTGTTTGCTTTCAACATTTAGCTTGTAGCCTAATCCACTGGTGAACTCATCTAGAGCTGCTTTATATGACAAAGAGGGTGCATAAAGCGCTCAAGATTTAATGACTGTCTGTGTCTTTTGTGTTGTGTCACATTGTTAGTTTTTTTTTTTTTTTTGACTCGAAGAAGTGGCCGCCTTTTCAGCAGCTCCTGTATTTTGTTTTTCTACTTCTTCCTTTCCTCTTCCTTTGATAACTTTGCTGCGGTTAAATGTATTTTTTTTCCACTGAGAGACTAATAAAAACTAACCCAACCCCAACCTAAAACATCATAACTTAGAACTGCTGTTCTTCCTCTCTACTTGAACCTACTCCAACTGTGACTTTCCATATATGGTACCCTGGAGCTGACAGGCTCTTACAAATCACATCATACTCATCAATGTATACGTACCCCAAGAAGGAGAGGTCTCCTCCTCGAGTAACATGCCCTCCCGCATGCCCTCCTCCTGTTCGGAAAATTAAAAAAACTTTCTGCCCCCAGGTGCCACGTTACCTTTTCGCCAAATCTGCAGCATCTTTTGCAGCATATGCATTCACCAGCAGTGACACAGAGGAAATGCCTCCAGCCTTGTAACAGTCGACAATCCCTTCATTTCTCTTAGGACAGTAACCAAAATCATCTCCTGTCACCACCAGCAAAATCCTGGGCTGTGGCATTGTTACTTGGCACTGTGTAAGACAACAGATGGATACAAAAATAAATAAAAGGACAAAAAAAATACAGAGATTTTGAGGTGGCAACCTAGAAAGTTTGCCAGCACCTGCTTGCATGCTTGCAGACTGATTGCAGGTGATGGTAAACGTCAGAGTTTTTGCAAACTGATTGGCTAGTCACTAGCCAAGGAGAGCGACCAATTGTTTAAATTGTATGTTTTTGTGACAGAAATGTTTGTCAACTTGGCAAAGGCAGACCTGGAGTCGTTCCGTGGGTAGCGCTGTGGAAGCCTCGCAATAACCCCCACATTTGCTAAAAGCTCATGACTTGAGGATCACCCTTATTACCAACAGATTGAAAACTTCATTCATACCAGCGACACAGAGAAGCATTGACATTATTTCACACACATTTGCATCACAGTGTATCTACTCTTATAAATAAACATATCTCTTACTCAGTCTTCTATTGTTTTATTTTTAGTTCATTCAGGAACATGGGAAAACAAAAACAAAGTTATTCCCTCGTATTTACAATGAGTATTTACAGTAATCTACTTGACTCAAACATAGTTTTCGCAAACTGATTGGTAAATCACAAGCCAATCATAGTTTGCTGGAAGTTCCGCCTGCATAAAATACATTCACTGGGCTGTTAACTGGCTTTAAAATAGACACATAAAAACCCAAAAACATTCCAACATCACTGACAAGTTCAATTAATGCAACTATTCAGACATAAAATTTGTCATATCTATTGACTTACCACGATTGTTTTGAATTCACGTGCGTAAATCTGCATAACAGTCCGAATATGAAATCAGTTTCGGCTTTGAACAAACGCGGAAGTGCGGCACATATTTAAAACACCGATGATTGGTTACATTTTGCAATGCTTCCTAGTGACGTAAGGTAACCGCTGCTGATTGGCTAGGTAAAAAAATCACGTGTTTCTTCGTACTCCAAAAGTGATGACTTCACGTGCAAATGAACACGTCGACTGTATGGGTATTAATTTTTGTCGTGAACCACATTTTAGTTACTGTTTCCTTTGGAAGGCTATTATGTCTGAAACTATATAAAAAGTCAAGTATTAAACTTTATTCAACTATTGTTTAAATTACGGTAATGAGGGGCTTGGTAAGCACTATTGGATGATGATGATGATGATGATGATGATGATGATGATGATGATGATGATGATGATGATGATGATGATGATGATGATATAACCTAGATTTCTCCCTATAATTATATTAGCGATATTCTTAATTCACTATATCAAAGTTATGAAAGGAAGAGAAAAGGAAAAAATAGAAAAACACATGTAGGAGCTGCTGAAAGGCAGCCACTCTCGCGGCACCATCTGGAAGTGAAAACAACAAAGCAAAACATTACAATTAATATGACAAAAGACAGACAGTTATTCAATCTTAAACACTTTAACACTAAAGTCTCTTCTACTTCTTTTCCTTTCGGCTTTTCTCTTCTAGTACTGTCGCCAGAGCGAATCAGTGTCCTCCATCTTCAGAAGTTTGATTTACATGTTTGTTTTTGGCCAAGCTTTTATGTCAGATGCCCTTCCTGACACACCCCACAGTATTTATCCGGGCATGGGACCAATAAGACACAAATATGACACTAGCTTGTGTCCCCTTGTGGCTACAGAATAAGTAACTCTATGAACTTAATAAAGATGAGCTCAACAACACAAAATAATTGGTATTCACACAAAAAGAAGCAAAGATGTCACTTGTATTTTTTTTCTTGTAAGGAGCTAGGAGAGCCTGAGTGCAGCTCTCTCATCTATTCTAATCAGTCTTCCTACCTCATTCCTTTTTATTAAAATTAGTGATTGGCCGATGACTATTTTGTGTTTGGGAGCCTTTTACTGAGCATCTTCATCTTTATTAAGTTCAGATACAGTGGTAGCTCGGTTCTCGACCATAATTCGTTCCAGGACCCTGTTCGAAAAGCGATTTTTTTCGAACACCGAAACCACCTCTTTGCTCCTGTCACTTGCGAGTTGACAGCGGGGGGGGGGGGGGGGGCTGCCTCTCCCGGCCGTTCTCCACCCGCTGTCATTCTCTAATCACGGACACGGGGCATTTATACGGTTCGCGATTACCACTCAGTCACTCTCGCTCGGAACGTGACAGCTTCGGATGACTCGGATACAAGATGTTCTTTTCTCTTAAAATATCTATCCAATGACACTTGCTCTCACGCCCACAGTCACATCATTTGATTTCACAGCCTCCTTATTCTTTAATATCGTACTGATCGTAGATTTCGCCATGCTGTATTCCGTCGCCAGATCAGACACTCGCACACCTCCTTCATATTTTGCGATTATTTCTTTCTTAAATGCAATAGTTGTACGCACTACTTTTCTTTTGTCACTTTAAGCAGCACTTACTTTCTTTGGAGGCATGATTAGGGGCTAAAACTCTTCGTACACCTATATTAAACGCTAGAGCAAAACACACTCACGCGTCGTATTGGCGTTCGAACACCGATTGATGTTCGAGCGGCTAAGCAAGAATATCTCAAATATTTTGTTCGAACACCGATTTGTTCGAACACTGAGGCGTTCGAGAACCGAGGTACCACTGTACGTAGTTGCTTGTTCTGTAGCCACAAGGGGACACTAGCCAGTTTCTTATTGTGCCGAAGATGGAGGACACTGATTCGCTGTGGCGACCCCTGGAGGTAAACACCGGAAGGAAAATAAGTGATTGGCCTTGGTATACAGTGTCACGCAATGTCCTTTCGATAGCTACTTTTCTAAAAACACGCCAGCGTTGATAGATAATTTCGTATAATAGTTTCTCGTAATTAGGGAAGTCTTTATTCTATTATAATAGTTTGCACAGCAAATCGGATGTCCACGCTGACAGTTGACGGTCAGTTGGGTCACTATGATATCCAGTTGCTGAAGGTAAGCTGAGGTCAAAGTGAACTGTCACATTCTGGTTGGCGACCAACGGGTGGCGCTGCCGGCCCCGCCTGCAGCTAGACATCTGTTGGTCGTTTCAATCTGTGGCAGCAAAAAGGACTCCCGGCAGGACCATTCGGTGTCAGGTCATTGTGTTTGTTTCACCCTGTCAGGTTTGTTTCATCTTGTTATATTTAACTCGTGGTTTTGGTCGCTACTTTGTACCTTTCTTTTGTGATAACTTTGATGTTTGAGATTTTGTTCCTTCTGACTTTATTTTAATACAGTTTTTCAAATACACCCTGCTGCTCCCTGCTGCCTGCTTTTTTGGTGGGTCCACCATCATCACCACCTCGCAAATCATGACAGAAACATTCAGCTTCACTTCTCTCCTTTCGTCCATATAGTATCAACTTCACAGCACACATTAATAATTTCACATCAATATTGAACGTATGATTAGTTGTATGAGAACTTATATTTTGACATATTTTTATATTATTAATATGATTGTGTCTTCATTAACAGCATTGCATTATTCTAAAAAGCATCCATGTTCGTCTTTGCAAACATGATCAATTTATCATTAATAATAATCAAATTAATAATAAGCAAATGTATGATTACAAAAAACAATGAATATAACAATCCCCCGTTGATCCTACATTTTCTTATAACATATCACATCATGCTGTTAAACTTTATTGGATTGGATTTCATTATTATTATTATTATTATTATTATTATTATTATTATTATTATTATTATTCAGGGGAGTCATGATATATATGCAAAGATAGATACACCCAGACGGAAAGAAAGAGGTTACAACAACAGATGATCAAAAATGTACAGTGAGACCTCAACTTACAAACACCTTAACTTACAAACTTTTCGTCTTACAAACGTCAAATTTATGAAAATTAAACCTTATAATAAGGACTATTTTCATAATACACACCCACCACGGCTGCCGGAGTGATCTTCGGTGGAAGCACACGACCGAACAGCACCAGAGGTTAAGTTACCAACAGTCCTTATGGAAGGTGACTCCCCTTCCATAAGCCATCAACGACCATCAAAAAGGTAAATAAAACTTTATTTTACAGCACAGTTTATTTCTTTAATTACAGTCCTCATGTAATACGCCTCTCTTTCCAAACAGCAATTCCCTTTGACCTTCGACCTCCAACGCCATTCCATCAAGCCATAAATCACCATCACAAATGTAAATAAAGTGACTTTATGATGCAATGTGTAACCGGCCTCAGGCCTAGGGGATACCTGGGTCGGTCCAAACGCGTCACAGGCAAGTAGCACTGTGAACGACGAGGAAAGACGACACGAGACAAGCGTGTTAATCAGCTTCACACAACGGCATTTATGACAACTCATCAAAACATCAATTCAGCAATTTCAATATCAGAATACATTCATGTGTAGATCTATATATTCAACATCTATACATTGTATATATCCTCCACATTCGCACATGCTTATGCACGTCTGCCCGCTCGTGTGTGTTGTACTGGGAACTACAATTGACATCCAAAAATCCAAATTCATCAAAGCCACAAAATATTCATCAAAGCCACAAACAAGGTTTCATATCTAGCATCGCCCAATAAGTCCCCAATTACTTTAACATCTTGAGAATGTCTAACACTTATTATTTTGAATACCTGTGAACGACGAGGAAAGACGACAAGAGACAACCGTGTTAATCAGCTTCACACAACGGCATTTATGACAACTGCGCATGCGTGAGCTGAGCCTACATCACCTTCCTCTGTTCCATTCACAGGCGCGTAGCGCCCTCTCCTGACTTGGTAGTCTAATTGACTAACATACAATAACATAAGTCGTTTCTAACCCCCTACAAATGCAGTGTATTTCTTTCATTACAATACAATAGCACATTTATTATACATAGAATAAGGTATGTTGTGTGTAGTTTTAAGGCTTATTTACTTGAAAAGTAAATTTTATGGAAACCCGGGAACGGATTATTCCCATTTTAATGGTTTCCTATGGGATTTTTTTTTGGAGATACACACTTTTCGCCTTACACACTCTGTCTGGGAACCAATTAAGTTCGTAAGTTTAGGTTTCACTGTACTTGAAAAAGAACCCAGGAAAAGATGGTTCAAAATCATCCATGACATCAAGATATACAAATAAGATCATCTGTAACTGGCGGGGGTCTTGTCATTGGTTGCCATGACAACAAAAATATAATTTATTTGGACTTGTTGTTCTGTGAAAGTGTTTAATGTTTCTATGCGAAGCTTTATGTGTGTTTTTCTTAGAATCGTCTCCGATACTTTGTTTTGTCATCATCACTTCCGCTTCCGTGTCATGTGTTTCGATAAAAGCGAGTAAGGCGAGTCAGACGGAACGAGACTAATGCGAGAGAGAGACAGAATCAGAGCAACTGCTAGATAGAGAACGACAGTCTCAATTCTACGTCAACGTTTATCTACTTTCGGTTAATAAGGTGCACACGGTACGTTATTAATTTCCTTATTGACTGAATGTTTTGTCGAACTTATTGTAATGTTGTCGTTTCAATGTTCTTTGTAGTTTTCATGGTGTTCAAGTATTTCACAATAAAGAAGAATAAAGTATTTCACATCAGTACGAAGCGTCATCCTTGCCCGGGGTAGATACAGTGAAAACATGCTCACACAGTGAAAACATGCTCACAACTGTGAAAACGTGCTCACACAAGTGAAACATCCTCAACCATCCTGGAGCCTCCGACGCGCAGGTGATTCCCTCCCTAACGGCAAGCTATCGGCTTCGGCGCACTCGTATAGCAAGGTACAAGCTACATCGAGCGTCGTCGCACTCAACCACGTGTCACGGAGCTAGCCACGAGCTACTTGGAACATTGTCGCACTCAACACGCAGCAAGCTACAGGCCTCAGCGTGCATCATCGCTATCAGCCTTCGTAAGAGAAAGATTTCAACGCGCGACGTTGCTTGTCATCCTGCAGCAGCTCATGGTTTTGATGGACGTTTCCAGTAGCTCACAAAGTGGATGGATAGAACATACAAATTCACCACAATAACATAGAAAATAATGAATGTGGGTTTTTGGATTGGATTGGATTGGATTGGATATGCCTTTATTAGTCTCGCAGTGGAGAAATTTACATTTCACAGCAGCAAAGTGATGAAAGGATGAAAGTAGGAAAACAAAATACATGAGCTGCTGGAAAGGCAGCCACTCTTGTGGCGCCGTCTTGAAGTCAAAAGAACAAAAAAAACTAAATAACAAATAACATGACAGCACAAAGACAATGTCACAACATAAAGACACAGAGAGTCATTCATTCTTAACCCTTTACTGCCTGAATTATGTTCTAATTAGAAAAAAAATCTGTTCAGTTTTTATGGTCACTGATGGATATAATAACATACTAGTAGCTTCCTTTTTTATTATTTTCCAATAATGCAGAAAATTTGATAATGTGCCTAATTTGGCACAATCATCATGAAAGACCTATATTGAGTGGGTGCCTTTTTTGGAACATATGTCAAGTGCAACTTCAAAGATTAGACTTTTACCCATATGACAGCTTTTTATTAAAAATGTCACGCTGCGATCGACCAGTACTACCTCCGCGATCGACCAGTAGATCGCGATCGACGTATCAAGGCCTTCAGAAGTAATTCTGCTGTGTTTGATTTGCCCCAAATAAAATATAGACTTGTAAAACTTGGAAAAAAAACATATGGACCTCCGTTTCAATAATTATATTGAGAATGCAAAGCTATGAGGTACAGCTATTAGTGTAAAACGCACCATTCACTTACAATTATTCGCATCAGCTACTAAGTCAGGATCAACGATATCATCATGAAAATAGCGTTAGCACGCCGAATGTTCCAAATTCGGGACACTACTTATTTTTAATATTTCTTGGTAAATAAACAAGTTAGCGTTACTTTATGCATTTCAGTCTCAAGGTAAACCTCTTCTGAATAGCTCATAAAATCGTCACAACATATACTTACGTGATATTTGATCCATGATCCATAGAAGCAGCTTTGAAGATGGAGGAACGCATGTTGTGTTGCGCAAGAAGGAGATGATGTCACTGACGCTCTTAAAGGCAAAGCGGCACATAACGCTGTTTTAAAGGGACATGTAACTTGTGCTGCATCAGTTCCAATCGCCACTTGAAATGCTACCTTTAAATTTCTCGATCTATAAGCATTTATCTTTAGTGTACCGAATTTGACCCAATTGTCCGTAAAGGGTTAAGCACTTTCTGTACCCTCTTTGTTACGTGAAGCAGTTCTAGATGAAAGAGGAGAGAATCAAAGCGTCTTTCCACCAGTGGATCAGGGACATCATGGTGGAATGTGCACGTCGACTACAAGCTAAATATTGAAAGCAAACACGCAGCTGTAGCATCCATTGACGAAAAGAGATTGTCTCACATCTCCTTTCCCACATAAATCCGCTTCAATTCCAAGCTGAAACATTTCCACATATGCATCTGCGCTCTGCGCTGACGCTCCTTTCTTCAAAGGAATGAAAGTAGAACAACAAAATACATGAGCTGCTGGAAAGGCAGCTCATTCTTATCGCGGGCTCCTCAAGCCATGCATCCATCCAGCCGCAGACTGTCCAACAGCACCAACCTTTCCGCTGAACAAAGCGAGGCTGTGAAGATGCTGCCCATTACAGGCGCAAAAAAAGCACAATGGCCCCTTTGATGTCCAGCATTGACAGTCGAATGGCACTGACATTCCATCCCAAATCAAAAACAGTACTGGCATAATCATGCTGCCGAAAAGGCGCAACCGCTCAGCACAGTCTCCTCCTTGATGAATGTCGTGGTCAAAAATGCTGAAAACAATCCATATCCATTCCACACAACGCATAATAACACAAAGGGACAAAAGAAAACACAAAAACAAGACAAAAACAACAAAAAAAGCAAGGCTCATCAGAGCACTTGCTGACGACTGCCTACTCGGGCGCCATCTTGGACTCCTATGAATCCTTTGAATGAAAGTATATAATGTATAAAACTATTTGAGGTTCTGAAGTATTAAAAATGTCTCGCAACACGCATTTCAGTTAAGAGGGCACAAATGGCGGTTCTACTGGCTGCAAAGGAAGCCGAGATTGAATTGGAAGAGGCTGTTGAAGCTCAATGTCAGCAGTTGAAAAAACTTGAAAATCTGAGAGACATCAAAGTTATGAAGGCAAAGTTACGTGTGTATGAGGAAGAAGTAATGAAAGCAAAGTTATGCGAGTAGTGAGAAAGTAGTGAAGGCAAAGTTAGGTGTGTTTGAGGAGGAAGAAATGAAGGAACGGCATGTCACCATCATCCTCATACAAACCAAAGAGAATGATACATTGCCTTTCTCCCACCATGACCCATGTCATAAACTGCAAACTGAGAAATTGGTTGAAACATCACAGGAATCACTAGTTCCGAGTCATCTTCCAAACCTAGAGCCTGCCATATTCTCAGGTGATCCTCTGAACTCTGTTGAGTAGAGGACAGGCTTCGGGGCTCTGCCAGAGAGCCGATGCTCGAATCCTACTAGTCGACTGTATTGTTTGGATAGGTACATGGCATCTGAGGTAAAATCTTCTCTGGAAGGCAGCCTTCATAGAGAAGATGATGGAGCCTATCAGCAAGCTTGAGATCGACTCAATGCCAGATATGGTCATTCCTTTATTGTGCAGAGAGCCTTCAGAGAAAGGCTCAATGGATGGCCAAAGATTGATGGGAAGTAATACACCAAATTAAGAGAATTCAGGGATTGCCTGCAAACTAGTAACAATGCTATGCCTCAAGTAAAAGGTCTGCAAGTTATGAATGGCTGTGTTAAGAACCTCGAAATGCCACTTCCTTTCAAAGTGCGACCTCACCTCCTGGCCAATAAGATGCAAGCTTTGGCAAGACTGAACCAACTTAGAAAGACATTGAACAGAGAACGCGAATGAAAAGGTAACCGTTTAGATAAGAAAATCAAAGTTAGGAAGAAAGGGAGGGCACCTCAAGCCTTCCATCGTTCAAAGATCCATACATTACAATGGTGAAAGTACTGTTGATTATTTGAAGTGCATAAGTCATTTTGTTTAGGAATGTTATTTCAACAGTAATTTGGTGGGAGTGTAACTGGCGGGTATCTTGTCATTGGTTGCCATGACAACAAAAATATAATTTATTTGGACTTGTTCTGTAAAAGTGTTTAATGTTTCTATGCAAACCTTTATGTGTGTTTTTCTTAAAATCGTCTCTGATACTTCAGAATGTTTTGTCATTATCACTTCCGCTTCCGTGTCATGTGCTTCGATAAAAGCGAGTAAGGCGAGACAGCTGGAACGAGACTAATGCGAGAGAGAGACAGAAGCAGAGCAACTGCTAGATAGAGAACAACAGTCTCAAGTCTACGTCAACGTCTATCTACTTTCGGTTAATAAGGTGCACACGGTACATTATTAATTTCCTTATTGACTGAATGATTTGTCGAACTTATTGTAATGTTGTCGTTTCAATGTCTTTTGTAGTTTTCATGGTGTTCAAGTGTTTCACAATAAACGTTGTGACATCAGTACGAAGCGTCATCCTTGACCGGGGTAGATACATCATCCATTCTTAAGATCAGACGTTTTCCACATCAGAACTATACTGTCACCCAAAAGTAACAGCAGAGGGTACATCCCATTCACTTTCGATGTCACGGACGCAGAACTTCGATGCAGGGAACACAGCAACATACACACAAGGTCAAGAGAGCTACAAAATAAAATGTAAGAAAGTATAAGACATAAAACACTCAATTTGTGCTTGACAAAGGATTTACTCCACAACTTTGACGACAAGGGCGATGCCACTTCGGAATGATCCGGCCCAGTGTCACGGTTTGCGAGCTGGTGATGGCGGGTGCGCATCCCAAAACGCAGGCAGGAGGGAGCAGGAGGTTGTTAGACAAATTGTATTAAAATAAAGGTCAGCAGGAACAAAATGTAAAACATCAAAATCATCTGAACGGAAAAAATACAAAGTATCAAAAGAAGACTAAAAGTAAAAGTCCGCCAAGGTTAAACAAACACATGCACAGCATGCAACAAACATGCAGCAAACAATGAACCGACAACGGATGGTCGTGCCGGGTGTCCTTTTAAGTGACAGTGATTATAACGACCAGCACCTGCGAGGCTGCCGGCAGGGCTGACATCGCTACCCGTTGGTCACCAATCTGATCGGGACGACCAGCACCTGTGCAGGTGCAGGCGGGGCCGACAGCGCCCCCCGTTGGTCGCCAACCAGATCATGACAGTACCCCCCCTTCAAGGGGCTGCTTCCAGAAGTCCCAACAGTCTCCCAAAAGGTCCACTCGCCAGGGAACGGTCGGTGGAGAGGGCAACCGCTGCCTCTCCAGCACACGACGGGCGGCGGCCCGATGGGAACGGGACTCGGTCTTCATCCACGGCACGGATCGTCGTGGGCGTGAGTGCGATCCCTCTCGCACGTTCACGCGACGGCGCATGGCTCAACATGGACGTCGCACTTCCAGGCGCAGAATGGCACCCCGTACGGCCGTATGGGACCAGGTCTCGGCCGGACGCCGACGCGGGCGCGAACTGCCCGGCACCGGGGGAACAAGACCAGTCCAGAGCCGCTCCGGCATCCAGCGGTGAGTGGGGTCTCGGACTGACGTTGACGCGGACGTTGCACGGCTCGTCGTCGATGAGACTCAATTCATCATGCACGACGACAGCGTGGCTGGACGTGGGCGTGCACAGCCAGTCACCCAGTTCACCAAGACCACCAAGAGCCAAGCGGTCCCAGAACGCCATCAAAGAGACAATGTAGTGCAGATAGTGTATCCCATCAACACGTTTTATTCATTGTAACCCAAACAGAAATGGATCCACAACGTGCAGCAACCTGATTAACCAATTTAGACTCATCTGGTATGCCACAAGGAACTCCAATTGCACCAATGTAAGTGGAATCTCAAACCCTCAGGGACGTGTCACGTCAATACTGGGCAACCTCTTTCCCCCTCATCGACGTTATGTACCCTCTGCTGTGAACAGAAACACATTCATCAGTAAAAGCAGTCGCACCAATGTGCAAACACCCATGGCATCCCCTAAAGCAGAGCTTCTCAATTGTTTTCTGTAACACTTTAACTCCCATTTGGCAATAAGTCCCCCGTCAGAGAAAAAAAAAGAATGAAGCAAAAAATAAAAGTAAAGTCAAAGTCAACTTTATTGTCAAATATGCTAATATGCATGACATACAGCACTGATGAAATTAATGTCCTCTCGGACCCAGCGTGCAGGCACTTATAATGTGGCTAAAAAAACAGACAATTGACAACAGACAATGCATGTAATCTCTGAATGTAAAGTGAGGTAGTGTCGTATGTAAAGTGAGGTAGTGTAGTAATGCAAGAACAAAAGGAAAAAGGATGAAGTGAGGTCTTGCAGAAAAAAAAGAAAAAAAATGAGGTGGGTGTTGTAAATGTCCTGAAGGAAGGGGAGAGTGACGCCGATGATCTTCTCAGCTGTCCTCACGATGCGCTGCAGTCTTACGGCAGGACACGGTGCAGGTGCCGTACCACACGGTGGTACAGCTGGTCAGGACAGTAACATTATTATCCGCTGATAATACGGTTCAAAGAGCACTCCCGCATTACATCAAAACCCGATTAACACCAAAGAACTTCTTTTGACTTCTTTCTGTTCTTTTGACTTCAAGACGGCGCCGCGAGAGTGGCTGCCTTTCCAGCAGCTCATGTATTTTTGTTTTTCTACTTTCATTCCTTTCATCACTTTGCTGCTGTGAAATGTAAATTTCTCCACTGTGAGACTAATAAAGGCATATCCAATCCAACTTCTTCTTTTCCTTTTGGCTTTTCCCTTCATGGGGGTTGCCACAGCAAATCAGTGTCCTCCATCTTCAGAGGTTTGATTCACATGGATTAACACCATAGAACAAAGGAAAGAAACACAGCACAACTTAAAGCTGTGAATAACCACATCAACATCATGTCAGTCCATAAAAGAAAATATCATAGACAAAACAATATAACACCAAATATTTGTAATAAAATTATACAAATATTGTTTTTTTTTTTGCAAATTAGCCCACCATTTGAATGATACCATCATATTGAAAAATAAAATAATATAAATTAATAAATGTTAGGGGCATTTATTAATGAAGCAGGGACCAAGAGTAAGAACGAAAAGATTCTTTATTCTTTGGGACGGTACATAATGAAACTGCTTTCACCCAGCTGCTGGGTCTGTTTCTTTCCCTGTGTGTCTGTCTCATCATGAAGGGTCTGTAATGCATTCTCTCACAGAAAGGAAGGAAATCATTCTTAGTAGGTGTTAGTAGGCTAGTACAGTGTTAGTGGTTATTAGCACGTCTGCCTTTCCGGAGAGCACAAACTTTCTTGGGGAATGATTTTGTAGTGAACTGCACCCCTTACCAAAATTGCAAATTGTAATTAAGGATTGGAGGTATATTCATCATCACTTCCCCCTGTTGAGACATGAGAAGTCTCAATTTGCCTCTTGGAACATGTTTTCTTGGAAAACATGACACATCTTCGACATTGCAGATTATCAATTTGCATCGCACCATGTGTCAATCACTGTCTTGAATTTCAAGGCCAATGTTTGCATGTCTCTCAACACTTATGTGAGCACCAATTCATGCGCCATTTGGCTCGAAAATTTAGCACGATGAACGCGGCTTCTTCCGCTGCTCAACCACTCCAGTGTTTGCCCAGGCTGATCACATCTGCAGTTTTCGTGTGGGCAATACATTTGCATGTCGCCACATTCTTTGGATGGAAGACAGCCATCAATAATTATTTTCACGAGTTGGCATGTCAGGGTGGGCTCTTCTACTGATGTGGGTATCCCTGGTTCCACTGGTTTGTGCGGTGTGTGGAGAAAACATTTTGGCAATCTGTGAAATTGTTTGTCGTACTCGTCTTTTGTCATCCATGTGCAATGCAACATTGTCACTCGCTCCGTCGGACCATTAGACACGCCCGCTCAGTACGTCCAACAGGCTCTTCCCGTTGATGATGTGTCTTCCCCATCAGTTACTCCCCCTCAGGATGTCCATGACATCACGACCAGCAAAAACAATCATCAGCGTACTTAATGAGTATGTGGCGTCACAGGTGCGCACCGTGCCTTAATGGGAATCTCAGCCTGACACCTTTCCCAGGCTTGGAAGGTATAAAAGAGCAGCCGTCGGGGGACAGTGGAACAGATTCATCTCAGACACAGACACACGCGCAACTCCCAGAGACCTGCTAATAATAATAATAATAATAATAATAATAATAATAATAATAACAATAATAATAATAATAAGCTATGCTGCTATCAGGGTTCGAGCAGCCCTGACCACCTTGGCGTACTATTGGGAGACTGCTTTAAGGCAAGTCACTGACTGCCGTGTCAATTATAACACATTTATTTTTCTTTGAATCATACATATACAAAGTTAAATGCTAAAGCAGTGTCTGAAATGTCCAGTGGTTCATGATTCACTTCTCTCTATCTATCCCTGTCTCTCTCACTCTCTCTATCTCTCTCTCTCTATACATATCTCTCTATATTTCTCTCTATTTCTCTCTCTATCTATATCTCTCTCTAACTCTCTCTCTCTGTATCTCTATCTCTTTATTTCTATCTATCTATCTATCTATCTATCTATCTATCTATCTATCTATCTATCTATCTATCTATCTATCTATCTATCTATCTATCTATCTATATCTGAGGCACAGCCCCCACACCACTCACAACATCAAGGCTAATCTCATGTGAGGACCATCCACTGGCACAAATGGACAGAATAACATCACGTCCAGAGTTTCATGAATCTTCTGAAACTCATGACAAAAAGTTACTGGACACCCGGGCAGACAACTCTGAAAATTTCTCGACTGTGAGACTAATAAAGGCATATCCAATCCAATCCAATCCAATCCAAAGTTGCATGCCCCATTTTTTATATTTTATTAAGGATGTACCTACCACAAATGCTCCCTTGCGTCGTCTGCTACAAGCCATGTGAACTCCTCTTTCCACAATGCTTTTAATAATGATACCTTGATTTCTAAGCGGCTTTCAAAACTATCAAGGAACTTTACAGCAGGGGTGTCAAACTCATTTCACATCATGGGCCACATATGGCCTCGGTAGATCTCAAGTGGGCCGGACCATTAAAAGTATTCCATACATGCTATAAATAACCAAAATATCACATACATTGAGACCTCAACTTACAAACACCTTATCTTACAAACTTTTCGTCTTACAAACTTCAAATTTCTGAAAATTAAACCTTATAATAAGCACTATTTTAATAATACACACCCACCACGGCTGGCGAAGTGATCTTCGGCGGAAGCACACGACCGAACAGCACCAGAGGTTAAGTTATCAACAGTCCTTATGGAAGGTGACTCTCCTTCCATAAGCCATCAACGACCATCAAAAAGGTAAATACAACTTTATTTTACAGCACAGTTTATTTTTTTAATTACAGTCCTCATGTAATGTGCTTCTCTTTCCAAACAGCAATTCCGTTTGACCTTCGACCTCCAACGCCATTCCATCAAGCCGTCAATGACCATCACAAATGCAAATAAAGTGACTTTATGATACAATGCAGTGTATTTCTTTCATTACAATACAATAGCACATTTATTGTGTGTAGTTTTAAGGCTTATTTAGTTGAAAAGTATATTTTATGGAAACCCGGGAACGGATTATTCCCATTTTAATGATTTCCTATGGGAATTTCTTTTTTGAGATACACACTTTTCGCCTTACACACTCTGTCTGGGAACCAATTAAGTTCGTAAGTTGAGGTCTCACTGTATTTCATTAGTTTTGGTGTAAAGAAGCAAAAGAACATTAGGAAAATGATGACATTTAATGAGCATTCCTTTTACACAACATTTCGTTACATGAACAAACGTGCAATTTACTTATCATTCACACATATGCATTGCAACCGATGCCAATGATTCTACAACGGCACAAAACTTTAACAATAAATTAGTATCTAAAAATATAATAACACACTTTAAGATTAAATGATATTTACATCTGTGTAAGCTCTCAGTCGTACAGGAGTGGTCCATCGATGAGAAGGTTTCTTCAGCCGTCATCTGTACTTTTTGAAGGTGTCGGACGTTTCGCCTCCTATCCAAGAGGCTTCGTCAGCGAACTAAAGTCTGACTGGTCGTATCAGCCCTATTTATATATCCCTAATGTTCAGACATGGCGGCGCCGGACACAGCTATGATAGCAGAGGACCACTCCCTGTGGCCCCACTGATTGTTCCTACATTCCAGGAATGTAGGAACAATCAGTGATTGTTGATATTTATAAAGAAAGGAATTTTCAAACCATTGTTTTTGTTCCTGATATTTGGCATCTTTTGGCCTGTACAAGTGCATCAATACCAGGTGTCAGGTCCTGACTAGCTGACACTTTCAGAATGTCATTTAAGTGCTTGTTCGTGAGTTTTGAACGCATTTTTGTTTTATCGATATTCATTACTGAGAAGATTTGTTCACAACGGTATGTAGGTTGTTCCAAACACGCACAAAACTTTAGCAGCCAGGGCTGTTAGATACTGCTAAAAATTGTCCGGACCTACGGAGGCAAATTTGCCCTTAAAATCTGCGTCACATTGCAAATCAATTACAGTGGGGCCTCGGTTTACGAACACCTTGCCTTGCGAACCTTTCGGTTTACGAACGTTAAATTTATGAAAATTAAACCTTGGATTAAGCACTACTTTTCGCGATACACCCCCCCCCCCCCCCACGGCTGGTGGTAATCTTTGGCGGAAGAACACCAAAGCACACGACCAAACAGCGCCCCAGCCGGCCTACCTTTCCACACCCCTTTCTATGAGTGCACACGTCGATCGTCTTCAACGATACTTTTGCTGTTATAGGACCGAAAAAGACCCCACCACAACCTGATGTTCAGACGAAGAAGACACAAAACAAAATTACAGTCGATGAGAAAAAGGAGATCATTGAGAAACACGAACGAGGTGTGCGTTTGTGGCATCACATGTGCGCATTGCGCTTTCATGTGAATCTCAGCCTGACACATTTCCCACGCTGTGTGTCACTTCCCTGAGAGTAACTTTCTACTACCATTCTACAAATAAAGAGCCCGCTACCGATATGCTAAGTCCACCATTGCTACCATCCTTCGCAACAAAGCTTTACACAAAGGCGTTATTTACTCGATGCTTTCACGTGACTAATGACATCGAACTTGTCACATGCGAGTTGACAGCTGGGGCAGGCCCGCCGCTCCCGACCTCCACCAGCTGATGTCAATCCCCCCATCACCGATACTGGGACATTTCAACGAGTGGCTGTCACCTCACCAGTGACATGATTATAACGCCTCGGACTTGCCAGCACAAGAGTTTGCTTCGCCCGAGGTGATTGTTAGCCGCAATGGCGTGAGTTTGTGGATTTCCGGGATCGCGAGTTTTTTCACCTCTGCGTGCCATTTTATTTTGCCTAGTTTGATAGGCTGGACGGCGTCATTCCGGGTCCGTGGAACCATCGGACTCGCGCCTTTTGTTGTAATAAAACCTCTGCCAGCACCTATGTCTCTGCCGCACGCTTCGGGATTCAACCCCTTTTATTAACGTTCCAACGAGTCAGCTAACCCTGTCACGCTCGGAATGTGACAGTATCATTGTGTTCAGCTGATAGAAAAGGCTTGGCATGATGTTACCCTTCAATCCTTGAAAGCAGCATGGAAGAATTTGTGATGTGCAGGCTTTTATTGAACACTTCCATCCAGAAAAGTTTGTGGCTATGAGAATCATCAACATGATGAATGATAATGGGATGCCTCAGTTTCGTAAGACCTTACAAGTCAGAAAGCAACAGGTGTCAATTAAGAACCATCAACGACCATCACAAATGTAAATAAAGTGACTTTATTATACAGTGCAGTGTATTTCTTTCATTGCAATACAATAACACACTTATACATATAATAAGGTATGTTGCGTGTATGTTTGAAACTTATTTAGTTAAAAAAATATATATATTATGGAGACCTGGGAACAGATTATTCTCATTTTAATGGTTTCCTATGGGAAATTAATTTTTGGGATACACACTTTTCGCCTTACACACTCTGTCTGGGAACCAATTAGGTTCGTAAGCCAAGGCCCCACTGTATTTCTAACTGGATTTCGACCAGTAGATCAGAAGCTTTAACTGTGAAATGTGAGCGAAAAATTGAATATTCTGTGTCAAGTTCACCAAATACCTGAAAAGGTTTCTCAAACTCCCACAGTAATCCTGCAATCTTGTCTTTGTACCGCCTCACGTCCGGATCAGGTCTCGTCACACACACATCTCTCTGACAGGGGAAATGAGGGGCGTTGCCACTCTCCAGTTGCGTGTTCAAACCGCGGTTGAAAAAAAAATGACAGCGGTTGAAAAAAAAACCCACCGCTGTTTTCGAAATAGAACCACTCTGTCCCTTAGAGGACAATCCTTGAATCACACCTCATGAAAAATATGAATTTGATGTCGTTTGTGCAATTTTTCCCCTTTTAAAATCCTGCGGGTCTGATTAAACCTCCTCGGGGGCTGGTTCCACGGGCCATATGTTTGACACCACTGCTTTACAGTCATGGAATCATGTACATTTACGTTTTGTAGCATCATAAATTTTGTTAGCTTCTTTTGAATCTTTCTTCTGGGGCTGAGGTTCTGTGCATCTACTTTGGAAAATGATATGCAAATGCTCGACTTTATAATGCTCCGATTTCCAAACCGAACAAAGATTTCGAAATTGGAATAATTTATCCAGATTTCGAAATCTTCGTTCATACTTTTGCTTTATTGAATAAAGCAAATGTTTGATTTGAAAAAAAATAATTCGTTTTTTTTTCTCGTTTTTTCTTGAAGAAGTTGCCGGCCACCCGGGCGGAGATGTTTTGGAAGTTGTACACCTGACATAAAAGTTGCATGCCCCGGGCGTCTGGGCAGGTGTTATTTCAGACACTTCTTTTTCTTTTCCTTTCGGCTTTTCCCTTCAAGGGGTCGCCACAGCGAATCAGTGACCTCCATCTTCAGAGGTATGATCCGCATGTTTGTTTTGGCCAAGCTTCTATGTCGGATGCCCTTCCTGACACAACCCTCTGTATTTATCCGGGCTTGGGACCGGCACATGAAGACTTATGTCTCTTTGTGGATACAGAACAAGCAACTCGCTCAGTAAAAGGCTCCCAAACACAAAATGGTCATCGGCACAGCAACAATGAAAAAAGCAAAACTATACTCACCATTTGATGACAATGCTCTGATCTTACCATGAAATGGGCATGTCTTTCACTTCAAAAATACAATATGGGACATAATATATATATACACATATACACACTGGCTAAAGTTAAAACCACTTCCCTTCACTGACATTTTCCTGACTTGCCATCAAAGTGTCTGCATAGATTAAGATAGATATTCCTGACTCGTTCACTTCACAGTCCTCTTCTGTATCTTCTGGTGTACCCCAAGGCTCTGTCCTGGGACCACTCCTCGTTATCACCTACCTTCTTCTCCTTGGCAATATTCTCCGTAAATTTGGTATACGATTTCATTGATTTGCGGATGACACCCAGCTCTATCTCTTTAGCAAACCTGACGACTCTCTTCCACCTTCTTCCCTTTCACTCTGCATCTCTGAAATTAAATCCTGGTTTACCCATAACTTCCTCAAACTTAACAGCAAAAAAAATGAAATTCTCCTCGTTGGTACCAAATCCATCTTGAGCAAAGCTAACAGTTTCTCTCTCGCTATTGACAATTCGACCGTCTCTCCCTACCACCAGGTCAAAAGCCTAGGTGTCATCCTTGACAGCACACTATCTTTCCACTCCCATCTAAATAACTGAACACGATCTGCGTACTTCCACCTATGCAACATCAATCGTCTTCACCCGTCTCTCACCCCTCACATTATTGCTATCCTTGTTCAGAGTCTTGTGACCTCCCGGATTGACTATTGCAATTCACTTGTCATGATCTGGTTGGCGACCAACGGGGGGCGCTGTCGGCCCCGCCTGCACCTGCACAGGTGCTGGTCGTCCCGATCAGGTTGGCGACCAACGGGTAGCGACGTCAGCCCTGCCGGCAGCCTCGCAGGTGCTGGTCGTTATAATCACTGTCACTTAAAATGACACCCGGCACGACCATCCGGGGCCGGTTCACTGGTTGTTTGCTGCTTGTTGGCTGCATGCATTGTGTATGTGTTTGTTTAACCTTGGCGGACTTTTACTTTTGGTCTTCTTCTGCTACTTTGTATTTTTTCCATTCAGATGATATTGATGTTTTACATTTTGTTCCTGCTGACTTTATTTTAATACAATTTGTCAAACAACCTCCTGCTCCCTCCTGCCTGCTTTTTGGGATCCGCACCCGCCATCACCACCCTCCCTCCTGCCTGCTTTTTGGGATCCGCACCCGCCATCACCACCTCGCGAACCGGGACATCACTTCTCCTTGGTGTCCCTCAGAAACTTCTCCACAAACTTCAACTCGTCCAGAATTCTTCAGTCCGGATCATCACCAGAACCGCATCCTTTTCAGCACATCACCCCCATCCTCCAAGAGCTCCACTGGCTCCGGGTAAAACATAGAATCAACTTATAGAGAATCAAATTATTCTTTATACATTTAAGCTATCCATAACCTTGCCGCCCCATACCCATCTGACCTTCTTCAAATTTCTATTCCCTCTCGTTCCCTCAGATCCTCTTCCTCCCTCCTCCTCTGTCCCCCCCCACCCCACCCGTCTCAGCACAATGGGGGACAGAGCGTTCAGCTGCTCTGCCCCCAAACTCTGGAATCACTTCCTCCCAACATTCGTAACATCGATTCTCTTCCCACATTCAAATCCCATCTCAAAGCCCACTTATTTAAAATTGCATTTTCTGTGTAGCTCTATCTCTTGCTTCTATTTATAATTGTATTTTATTTATTGTATTGTATTTGTAATTGTTTATTTATATAGTATCTATACTTGTCTGTGACTGTAAAGTGTCCTTGAGAAAGGCGCTTAAAATAAAATGTATTATTATTATGATTATTATTCCCTTTGACTCTGCCTCTCTGAAATTAAATCCTGGTTTACGCATAACTTTCTCAAACTTAACAGCGAAAAAACTGAATATTAATTATTATTAAAAAACTGCTATGGTTGGTTTATTAATAAATATTTGAGCTATCGCGTGATATTAAGTAAAATGTTGTAGAACACCAATGATGACGTCGGACTTTCACCTCTTCAGTGGGTGGGAAGGTTTCCAACGCGACCCTTTATCAGCGTGTTTCAAGAGTCGGCGGGTGAATGGAGGAGAATCTGGCGTCACTGATGCGCACCACTGCTTTGATGTCTTTGAAGCCCTTTGATATATTTGAACTGCGCATTTTCTTTAAATCTTTGAGACGAGGCTTTCATCAACAACCCAAGTTCATGTCACGTGATAATACGTAATTCTAACAAGATGTCATCTCAATGTGGAGAGAACTACTAAAGTGCTCAATAAAGTGCACAGTAAGAATAACGTCTGTGTAAGGTCTCAGTCGTACAGGAGTGGTCCACGGATGAAATGGTTTCTTCAGCCGTCATCTGTACTTCTTTGAAGGTGTCGGACGTTTCGCTTCTTATCCAAGATACTTCTTCAGCGAACTAAAGTCTTACTGGTAATAATGGCCCTATATATAGTCGGGATATTATCCCTACTGTCCAGAAATGGTGGTATGATAGGTCCCTGCTCTCAGGTTGGGGGAAGCAGAGGACTACTCTCTGCGGCTCCACTGATTGTTCCTACTGTCCTGACTAACAACTGGCCTAATTGCCCCACTTCCTCCAGTATCACCTCATCAGCATTACTAATCCTATGATGCCAAAGCCGGCTGTTGTACGAACGATCCAAATTGAACCTCACCGCACCATATCGGTTTCGTGAAGGAATTAGCTGTTTGATGAAAATTGCTTCTTTTACTCCCCTTTCAAACCATCTATGTTCTTTCGCTAAGATTTTAACCTCATTGTCGTCAAATGAGTGGTTGCTAGCTTTTAGGTGCAGATGTACTGCCGATTGAGGCCCACTAGTATTATCCCTGCGATGTTGATAGTATTTTTTTGAGAATGTGTTTAGTCTCCCCAATTTATTGCTCTTTACAATTTTCATTCTTACAATGTATTGAATAAACTACATTACTTTGTTTTTCATTTGGCAGCCTATCTTTTGGATGCACTAATTTTTGCCTTAAAGTGTTTATCGGTTTGAAATAAGTAGGAAATTTGTGTTGCCAAAGGACTGTAGTTGTTCAGAAACTCCTGCAATGTAAGGTACTGCTACTCCTCTCCTTTTTGCATCTTCAGAATTTTTGGTTTCAATCCCTATTCTTTCTTTCTGACATTTGTTAGACGACCACTGAGAGTACCCGCAGTTTGTGAGTGCTCTCCTGATATGTTTTGACTCCTTTTCTCTACCTTCGATGCTTGTGGGTATTAGTTTAGCCCTATGCTGGAGGGTTCTGATAACTCCTAGTTTGTGTTGTAGAGGGTGGTTAGAATCGAAAAGTGAGTCTTGGTCAGTGTGCGTAGCCTTCCTAAAGACTTCTGTTTTTAGCGCTCTGTCCTATTTTATAATTACTTTACAATTCAAAAAGGCTAGGCGGTTCTCTTTAATGTCCTCACGAATAAATTTAATGTTGATGTCTACCGAGTTGAGGTGATCTGTGAATGACTGAATTTCTTGTTTTTTAATAATGATGAAAGTATCGTCCACATATCTAAACCAGTGTCTAGGTTTTGTCCCCGGGAAGGATGTGATGGCCTGTTTCTCCATCTCTTCCATGTACAGATTAGCCACTACGGGTGAAACTGGTGAGCCCATATTACAACCATGAATTTGTTTGTAAAATTTCTCCTTAAATGTGAAAAATACGTAGTATTAAGGCAGATTTCCAATAATTGGCAGATGTGGTCCGGTTTAAGTTTGGTTCTTTCATGCGGAGAAACGTCCGTCAGCAGTCTCGTCCTCACCACTGAAACTGCTGCTGGGGTTGGGACATATGTAAAGAGGGAAGTCACAAGTCCAATATGAGGTCTTTGATACTCTCTACAAACCCTGTGGTGTTGTCTACCTGATATTCTGTGTTACCAACCAACAGAGCTAAGATAGTTTTTAAATATTTGGCTACATTGTATGGAGAGGAGTCAACGCTACAAACAATGGGTCTGAGGGGGAACCCTTCTTTATGTATTTTTGGCAGGCCATAGATACATGGCGTGGCCTCTCCCGGGTATCATCTAAAATACATCTGTTTGTATATATGTTTTCCTTTCTCTAACTTTTGGAGACAGTCTATAATTTCTTTCTTGTATCTATTGGAAGGGTCCCTTTTTAATTGCTCATAAATGTTAGAGTCACTGATTAACCTATATATTTTGTCTTCATCATTCAATATGTTGAGAAGCACTGTACATCTACTTTTTTCTGCTGGCAAAATAGTAATATTTTTATCTTTTTGTAGAGTAGTTAACACCTTTCTCTCTTCTAATATTATGTTGGACGGAGATGGTTTGGCACTACTGAGAAGGGCAGATATTTTAATGCGTAGATCATCTGCCTCTGGTTTGAGTTTTGAGTTTGAGACCGATGCTCTAGAGCATCTAGAGCAGGGGTGCTCACACTTTATATATATATATATAGATATAGATATATATATATATATATATATATATATATATATAGATATAGATATAGATATAGATATATATATATGTAGTTATTAAGTGTATTGTGCAATATTGTCTTATTCAGTTATGCAAGGTACATCAACATACATTGTACATACAAAGAATCCTTAATAAATTTGAAAATAATTATGTTTTGCATTTTTGTAGTGGGTAGATCATTTTGACCTGGTTGCTTTTATAAGTAGCTCGTATGCTGAAAAAGTGTGAGCACCCCTGCTCTAGATGCTCTAGAGCATCGGTCTCAAACTCGCGGCCCGCGGGCCAAATACGGCCCCCGAAAGAATATTTTGCGGCCCGCCTTGATATGAAAGATTAATGTTAGTGCGGCCCGCATGATTGATATGAAGGAAACTTGTATATATATATATATATATATATATATATATATATATATATATATATATATATATATATATATATATATATATATATACAGTAAAGTCTCGTTATATCGATATCGGATATATCGATAGTCCCGGTTATATCGATATTTTTTCGGACTCCCTTGAATATCGATATAACGAGACTTTACTGTATAACATAATAAATAACTAGTAACATTTTTTGTAATTACCTGAGTTTACTTTGACGAATTGCACTGAATTGAATCAGCCAGGGATGCATAGTCCGGACAGTAGCTGTTGACAGCCAGCCTCAAGCACATTTCCAAATGTTCATCAGTCATGGTGGAACGGTATTTGGACTTAATGATCTGCATGTAGGAAAAGGCTGACGCACATAAATAAGTGGAGCCGAATAATGCAGTCAAGGAGGTAGCACATTTCCTCATGTTGGGGTACTTTTCCTCTGTGAGTAAGTTCCAGAACTGTTTATGAGCCCTGGACTTCAGCTCAATGTCGGTTTGTAGAGTCAAAATTTCATCTTCCACTCCAGAGGAGCTCAAAGGAAACAGTCCTGCAATGTTTGATGCGAGTGAATCAACCTCAGCATCTTTCTGAAAATGATAGCACATGAATCTAGCCACTGGCTTGAGCAAAGAAAAGTCTTGAAAGCGTTTGTCAAACTCTGACAGACAATCGTTGATCTGCACTTCTACTGAGCGTATTTTACAAATATTCCACCACATATAGCTATATTCCACGTTTTAAGACTCGTGCTGAATATTCAGGAAGAGTTGGCGACGATTCCTGACGTGAGTTCAGAAACGCCACTGACCCAGAAATCGACACACAATGCATTTTGGATACTTTGTTTGGTCTGAAAACTTCGTGTTGATCTGTGTTGATGGCGAAATTAGAAGGAAAACACCTAAGTAAAGCGATGGTGAATCGTGTGTTGCACCAAGACGACTATTTGATACTAGTTGGCACAAATTCCCAGCAGACCAATCAGCCCATTTCCAAGGGAGCTTGGGCGTCATCTTGTGGATTTTCTGGGACGCTACATTGGTGTCCTGACGGCTCAAATTGATACGGAAGGACTTCTTTAATTGATTGCAAATATTTATGCTTTCCTCTTCAGATCTATTTGAATCATATTCGTACCTGTATGAGTAACACGAAAGCATCTTCTCCGAATCTGAAGCCATTGTTTTGATTCTAGACTCTAGAATGCCTTGCTCTAGAACAGCGGTCTCAAACTCAATTTACACGGGGGCCGCTGGAGGCAGAGTCTGGGTGAGGCTGGGCCGCATCGGTTTTTCCACAAGAAAATCACAGATAAAACATTCCAATGTTCTCAAAATCTTTATTTCTAAGACACAAAAAAAACGAATTAAACGAATACATGGAAAAATGAATAAACAATAAATGAACCAGTAATAAATAAATAAAATAATGTAATGATGAATGAGGAAAACTAATTACAGTAAAGTCTCGTTATATCGATATTCTCGGGAGTCTGAAAAAATATCGATATAACCGGACTATCGATATATCCGATCCTGCGCCGAACTGCATTAAGGGGGGGGGGAATGCGTAAATGGGGCATCTTTGTTATGGCATGTAATTTCATCATTGGGTTCATGGATTGCGTATCTAACATGTTTTTTTGTACAGTAGTGAAGTGAAAAATAAAGTTGTGCATAAAATAAAAACGTCTTTACACTTTTTAATGACTATTTCCTTTCAAAAATGCAACCAACCAATGCTAAATCCTCAAGTTCTATTCACACGAAGCCACGAACGCCAGCATGTACAATCATATGAAAAACAGTGATTGTTGCAAGCAATAAAGATATCTGGATGCAACACAATTAAATACTGTACATGGATGAAAAACCAAAACTGCAACGTTTACATAACTTACGTGACAGTTCGAGAGAGTGCCTGAATAGAATGCCGGCGCGCAGCTGTGACATAACAACAGCTTTTTGTCTGAGAACAGTGTTGCATCCGAAAGCCGCCAGTAGAGGGCCCCCATGCTCCATAGGATACAGTATACAGTAAATCTTTAATCGATTGCAAACATGTATGCTTTCCTCCTCAGAACTACTTGAATCATATTCATAACTGGATGTATAACAAGAAAGCATATTCTCCGAATCTAAAGCCATTGTTTGGATTCTCCAGCAATGCAAGACGTCTTGGCGTGACGTGAAGTCATTTTTATTGGTGTTTTATTATACTGCGTGTTTTGGGTATTGTAGATGCTATAAAACCTTTTTCTGATGTCAGTCAAGAAACACAAAAAGTGATGTTGGTTGCCCTTTAATGCACAGTATGGAATGTACAGTCATTTTCAAAATCATCACGCTTGAGCAGACAAAAAAAAAACAAACATTGTTGCAAAAAACGCTTGCATTCATATACAGTACATGTACATAACACTGCAATTAGTACGTATGTATGCTATTTAAAAAAGTCATCAATCTTCTTCTGCTTCCCATTTTTATATTTTAATATAAACACTTCCATCTTGTTTAACGTTTCTAAGAAACCGGATGCATTTTCTACGGATTCAAAGAAAGATCGCATGTCCGCAGCACCTTGCAACGCTTTTGTCGATGTTGCAATAGGTGTGCATTCAGTCGGTTCTTCATCATCATCATCATCATCATCATCATCATCATCATCATCATCATCACGGGAATCTCCTGTGGCATACTTGGCTTTGACCTCTGCTGCGATATCTGCATCTGATGAGCTTGGGAATGTCGCAATGTCTTTGTCGACTGCAACATACGATGCAATGTCAGCGACTTTTAGCTTTTCAGCCAACACTGCAAGAGGAATGTTGTCGTCATCCTCTTCATTAGCTGCAGATGTTTCCTCACTGCTTCCGTCACTGCACCCTGGATGTTCAAATTTGCAGTGATGGAAGCAGTTCTTGATGGTGTTTTCGGACACTGTGCTCCACGCTTTGGAAATTGCTCTAATGGCATCCAAAACAGTCCATTGCAGCTCTTTCCCCTTTTCCATCGCTTTTATGATCTCCTGTAAAAAAAATTGTTCTGTAGTGGACTTTTAGATTTTGGATGATACCCTGGTCCATGGGCTGCGTATGGCTTGTGGTGTTCGGTGGCAAAAACACCACCCTGATGCATCGAAGGTCATAGCTGTCTGGATTGGGATGGGCTGGACAGTTGTCGATGACCAAGCATATTTTTCTGTTCTCACGCCTGAGCTTTTTATCCCAGCTTTGCAGCCATTCATTAAAAATGTCTGACGTCATCCAAGCGTTTTTGTTTGCTTTGTAGGTGACCGGCAAACTCTTCACGCCACTGAAGCACCTTGGTTTTTTTGATTTCCCGATAACAATAAGTTGTAATTTATCGGTATCCGTCATGTTAGCGCACGGCATGATTGTAAGTCTTTCTTTTGAACGTTTACCCCCGCGGCAATCCTCATCATTGTAGACGTATGATTTCTCTGGCTGCAGCTTGTAAAACAAATCAGTTTCGTCAGCGTTGTATATGTTGTCGGGGTGGTAATCCCTCAGCAGCTCTTGCAGTCTGCCATTGTGCCAGTCGTCAACTTGGTTCTGATCCACTTTCTTGGCCTCTCCAGTAATCTTGCGTAGCTTCAGATCCTTCCAAAGTCATCTTTATTGTCAAATACAGTACTGTATGCTAATATGCATGATATACAGCACAGATGACATTATGTAATGTCCTCTCGGACCCAGCATGCAAGGCACTTATAATGACTTTAACAAACATACAGTAATACAGTACAGTAAACATGAAACATGAAAACGCAAATTTGCCAGGAGAGGGGAGCCACATGTTCACGCGCCGCCATCTTGGGAAAACCAAACATGTACGACAACACAAAGACACAGTCATTCATTCTTCAGGACTTGCTGTACCTTTCGTTCGTTGTAGCGATTTAACCAGCCTTTGGAGCATTTAAAGTCGTCATGGCCCAATTCTTTTGCAAGCGCTTTAGCCTTGGTCTGCAGCATCGCTCCTGATACCGGGATGTTCTGGTTCCTCGCTTGCCTCATCCAGGTATCCACCGCGTCCTCAACATCAGGGTGCGCCGCCTTTCCCATCCTCTTTGAGCCAGGTCCGAAGTCCAGCTCTTCGTATGCCGTCTTTATTTTATCCTTACTCTTCAACCATGTTGATAAAGTATTTTGCGGCACGTCGAATTCCTTTGCAATAGAGGATTTGCTCCGTGTTGGATTCTCCTCAACTGCCATGACTGCTTCGTTCCGAGATCACAATTCTTTCGTTTCGCCATTGTTGAAGACACGCGAGCTGCCGTCTGATACACACGAGCTGCCGTCTGAAAATGACAAACCGATGGCGGCTCACGTAACCAAGACACGTGACCAAGTCGACCAATGGCGCGACCGATGTATCGATATAAACAGCAAAATGGCCGACGGGGGATGAAAAGGAGCACCGTAATAACCAGATTATCGTAATAACCGGGTATCGTACTAAACGGTACTAATTATACATAAAAAGACTAGAAATGTGCAAGGTAAATGAAAATAGTATCGTAATAAGTGCTTGTTGTGCTTGTTTTGTTCTCTGTTTAGAATTGATTATTTTTTGTGGGTCAATTGTACAAATAAAGTTTATGCTTATTTTGTCCTCTCTTTATTAACAAAAACTGGTCTGGAGAAAAGTGCTTTGGTGAATATATATATATATATATATATATATATATATATATATATATATATATATATATATATATACAGTAAAGTCTCGTTATATCGATATCGGATATATCGATAGTCCCGGTTATATCGATATTTTTTCGGACTCCCTTGAATATCGATATAACGAGACTTTACTGTATAACATAATAAATAACTAGTAACATTTTTTGTAATTACCTGAGTTTACTTTGACGAATTGCACTGAATTGAATCAGCCAGGGATGCATAGTCCGGACAGTAGCTGTTGACAGCCAGCCTCAAGCACATTTCCAAATGTTCATCAGTCATGGTGGAACGGTATTTGGACTTAATGATCTGCATGTAGGAAAAGGCTGACGCACATAAATAAGTGGAGCCGAATAATGCAGTCAAGGAGGTAGCACATTTCCTCATGTTGGGGTACTTTTCCTCTGTGAGTAAGTTCCAGAACTGTTTATGAGCCCTGGACTTCAGCTCAATGTCGGTTTGTAGAGTCAAAATTTCATCTTCCACTCCAGAGGAGCTCAAAGGAAACAGTCCTGCAATGTTTGATGCGAGTGAATCAACCTCAGCATCTTTCTGAAAATGATAGCACATGAATCTAGCCACTGGCTTGAGCAAAGAAAAGTCTTGAAAGCGTTTGTCAAACTCTGACAGACAATCGTTGATCTGCTCCATGTAGCGTGCACTGTCAAGTTGCACACGGGCCTTCCTTTGTGTCTACAGCTCTGACGCCAGGTTCTGGAAATTTGCCAAATCATGTCGCTGTAGCTTTGAGGTTAAATGTTGCATCTTTCGTTTGAAAGCGTTTACGGAGCTAATCATATTGGTCACTGTTTTGTCTTTTCCTTGCAGCTCAAGATTGAGGTCATTCAACAAGTTTGTCAGATCAGTTAAAAATGCCAAGTCCAACACCCATTGACCATCATTTAGTTGCTTGTATTCTGCATGTCCAGATACACAGAGAAACTCTTTAATCTCCGGACAGAGTTTTCGAAATCTTTGGAGGAATTTCCCACGACCGAGCCATCTCACATCAGTATGTAGCAACCACTCAGAGTGGTCGCAGTCAGCCTTCTCCAGATGTGCACGGAATAACCGTCTTTGAAGAGATCTGGCTCTAATAGTCATACTGTCACATCGTCGTCAGGAGCGCGCCCCTCCCCTCCTGTCTCCTCCGCTGCTCCTGGGAGCGGGCCCCTCCCTTCCTGGCTCACCCGGCTCACGCACCTGTTCCCCATTCCCTTAATTGTGCCTTCTGGCTATAAAAGCCACACCTAATGTTCGGTCGTTGTCAGAGTATTTCTGGAAGCCCCCCGTCACCCTTCCGCACTCAGGTCTGGTTATGGTCATCTACCTTCCTTGTTCACGACATTCTGTTGTTTGATGTTGCCCAGTAAAGTCTCTTTATTTGAATCACTGTCTTCACCGTGTATTTCGGATCTGATCCCCGCTACCTTCTGGCGTCCCTCGTGTTCTGTCACCACTCCTCGAGCGGACGTGACATAATACTCCGACCGACAAAGGATCCCGCCGGTGGAGATAAATTCATAGCCGCCCTTTCCCATCAAGTGGAACGTGCAAGCCAGCTGGCTCAAGCGATCGAGGAGGTCCGCCACACCGTGTCCACGCTGGAGCAACGCTTTCAAAAAGTCGTGACAAGACTCGCCTCCCTTACCTCACGCGCTCAGTTCCTTATGCAGTGCTCGCTCGTGTTCGATCAACAACCTTCCGCCTACGTTAGCGATGAGGCTAGGGTGGCCTTAATCACCAGCCTGCTCGCGGGCCAGGCCGAAACTTGGGTGCTGGCCGTCCGGGAGTCCCGACCTGAACTTTGTGGTTTGTACCCGGACTTCGTGGCCGAGCTGCGCCAAGTCTTTCACCACCCGGTCACGGAGTGCGAGGCTGAGGGACTCCTCCTTGACTGTGTGCAAGGAACGCGTTCGGCCGCTGAGTACTCCATCGACTTCCGCAATGGATGCTACAGCTGCATGTTTGCTTTCAACATTTAGCTTGTAGTCGACGTGCACGTTCCTCCATGATGTCCCTGATCCACTGGTGGAAAGACGCTTTGATCCTCTCCTCTTTCATCTAGAACTGCTTCATGTCATCACAAAGAGGGTACAGCAAGTCCTGAAGAATGAATGACTCTCTGTGTCTTTGTTTTGTCATATTGTCTTTGTGCTGTCATATTATTTGTTTAGTTTTTTTTTGTTCTTTTGACTTCAAGACGGCGCCTTTCCAGCAGCTCATGTAGTATTTTCTTTTTCTACTTTCATTCCTTTCATCACTTTGCTGCTGTGAAATGTAAATTTCTCCACTGTGAGACTAATAAAGGCAAATCCAATCAGGCTGCCCGGAGTGGCTACAACGATCGGGCGCTGAGAGGAGTGTTTCGTCGCGGATTGAACACCGCTCTCAAAGATGAGTTGACCACCCGCGACGCTCGCACCACCCTCATCGAGATGATCGATGTAGTCATCTCCCTGGACCATCGCCTCCGGGAGCGGCAGCAAGAGCAAGGTACCCAGCGGTCCAGCGAACCCGGAAACGAGAAGTGGACGAGCAGTGGACGACCACACCCGGCGGCGACGAGCAGGCGCGACTCCAGGAGGAGTTTCCCGAGCCGCTGCAGGTGGGGAGCGGCGGCGATCGAACCAACCCCGGGGGTCGCCGCAGTCAAGAGCCTCCGCCTAAGATCTCCAGCACCCGTAAGTCCCCGGCCAAACGGCGACCGCGGCGGCAGTCGGGGGCGTCGAGGACGGCGCCCGTCACGCGATTGGAGCTGGACGGCGAATTATTCGGCCCGTCCAACTCCCAGATGATATGGGCGCTAGTGGATTCGGGGGCAGACGGGTGCTTCATCTATCCCCAACTGGCAGAAGCATTGGGCTGCGACGTAGAGATTCTCAAAACTCCCAAAGAGATCCTTGACCTTGACGCTCGACTGCTAGCAAATGTTACCCGCATCACCGCACCGCTTAAACTCAGGTTATTGGGTAACCATGTTGAACATCGCCAATTCCTCATCATGCCCTCCCGTAACGTGCCACTCGTGCTGGGCCTCCCATGGCTCAGCACCCATTACCCTTCCATCTCTTGGGAGGGCCCCACCATACAGGGTTTTAGCCCCTACTGCTATGCCAACTGATCTGCGGGAGGCGTTCAGCAAGGACAACGCGCTGGCCCTGCCGCCTCACCGATCGTACGACTGCGCCATCGAACTGCAGCCGGGGGCTCCGCTACCGGACTCCTGACTTTACCACATCTCACACCCGGAACAAGAAGCCCTGAGCACCTACATAGACTCTTCCCTTGCAGCGGGACTCATTCGACCTTCGCGTTCTCCGCTCGGTGCAGGGTTCTTCTTTATCGAAAAGAAAGACAGATCCTGCACCCGTGTGTCGACTATCGGGGTCTGAACGACATCACCATCCGCAACAAATACCCTCTCCTATTCATGTACTCAGCCTTCGCGCCCCTCCAATCGGCGACCATTTTTTCTAAATTGGACTTATGAAGTGCATACCATCTGGTCCGCATCCGAGAGGGGGACGACTGGAAAACCGCATTCAAAACGCCTTTGGGGCATTTTGAGGACCTGGTGATGCCGTTCTGACTCACCAACGCTCCCGCCGTATTCCAGAACCTCATTAATGATGTGCTCAGGGACTTTATCAATGTGTTTGTCTTTGTTTATTTGGATGACATTCTTATTTTCTCCAAATCTGCAGAAGAACACCGGCAGCACATCCGACGGGTCCTGGCGCGGCTCCTGCAAAACCGGCTCTACGTGAAGGCAGAGAAGTGAGAGTTCCATGTCCGCTCTCTGTCTTTTCTGGGGTTCGTCGTGGAGCAGGGGCAGATCCGGGCCGATCCCGCCAGAACCAAAACGGTGGTAGAGTGGCCAACCCCGAAGATGTGCAAGCAGCTACAACGGTTTCTGGGGTTTGCCAATTTCTACCGCCGCTTTGTCCGCGGTTATAGTAAGAAGGCACTCCCACTCACTAACCTCACTTCCACCAAAGTCCCCTTCAGGTGGTCGCCCGACGCTGAGGGGGCGTTTAACCACCTCCGGCAAGCCTTTTCCAACCCCCCAGTCCTACGTCATCCTGACCCGGACTCACGGTCGAGGTTGACGCATCCGAGTCCGGAGTGGGGGCGGTCCTATCTCAGCGCTCTCCTGCCGACTAGAAACTTCACCCATGCGCCTTCTTCTCCCGTCGGCTCAGCCCCGCAGAAGTCAACTATGATGTAGGGAACCGGGAACTGTTGGCGGTCATCCTGGCGCTACAGGAGTGGAGACACTGGCTTGAGGGGGCCAAACACCCCTTCACAGTTTATACCGACCACAAGAATCTGACCGCAATCCGGGTGGCCAAGAGACTAAACTCGCGGCAGGCCCGATGGGCACTCTTCCTCACGCGGTTTAACTTTACTCTCACCTACTGCCCAGGGTCGCAGAACACCAAGCCTGACGCCCTATCTCGCATCCAAGAGCCGGCAGAGAAGGAGGAGACCATGGCCAACATCCTGCCGGCTCAACACATCCTGGGCGCCCTGCGGTGGGAGGTTGAGAGGAAAGTCCAGGAAGCCCCATCCCTAGGGGTTGCCCGGTGGATCGCCTGTTCGTCCCCCCGCGCTCCGCACCAAGGTGCTACACTGGGGACACACCTCCAGGGTCGCCTGTCACCCGGGGGTCAACAGGACGATCCAGCTTATCGCCCTGGTGGCCGGAGTACCGGAAGGACGTCATGGAGTTTGTGAAGGCGTGCCCTGCCTGCGCTCGTGGGAAGGCCTCCCACCAACCCCCGGCAGGACTTTTCTAGCCACTACCTGTCCTCTCCCGACCCTGGTCCCACATCTCCGTCGACTTTGTCACAGGTCTCCCCCCGTCCCGTGGTAAGACGGTCGTCCTCAACGTTGTGGACCGCTTCTCGAAGTCGGCCCACTTCGTCCCGTTAACCAGGTTGCCGTCTGCTGTCGAGAATGCTCAACTCCTGGTTAACCACGTCGTCCGTCTGCACGGGATTCCGACGGACATCGTGTTGGACCGGGAACCGCAGTTCGTGTCCAAGGTATGGAAACGTTTCTGTTGATCCCTAGGGGCGTCGGTGAGCCTGTCGTCTGGCTACCAACGGCCAGACGGAGAAGAAGAACCAGGACCTGGAGGCGGCCCTCCGGTGTGTTTGCCTTCAAATTCCTGCGTCGTGGGCCCTCCACTTACCTTGGGTGGAGTGCGCCCACAACACCCTGGTCTCCACAGCCACAGGTCGGTCCCCGTTCATGTCCGCCTGTGGTTATCAGCCGCCTCTGTTCCCCACCCAGGAGAGCCAGGTGGAGGTCCCGTCCATCGAACACCACCTGAGACGGGCCCATCGAGTATGGAAGGAGACCAGGGCCGCCCTGTCGCGCACGACGTCCCGGAACCAACTAGTCGCGGACCGTCGTCGCCTACAGGCACCCAACTAGGGACCTCCGGCTGGCCGGGACGTCGGCCAAACTGGGCCCACGCTTCACAGGTCACTTCCCCATCGAGGCCATCCTCAGCCCGGTCTCGGTGAGGCTCCGGCTGCCACCCACGATGCGGATCCATCCGGTTTTCCATGTTTACCTCCTCAAGCCAGTGGAGACCAGCACCCAAGCCCTCGCGCCCCCCCCTCCCCCGGATGTTGAACGATGGCCCGGTCTACACCGTGCGGGAGATACTGGACTCCAGGCGCATGGGCAGGGGAGTGCAGTACCTGGTCGACTGGGAGGGCTATGGGCCAGAGGAACGCAGTGGGTCCCCCGTTCCTGGATCCTCACCCGGGCATTCCATGCGGCTCACCCCTCCAAACCAGGTGGGCCGCCAAGAGGTGTCCGTTAAGGGGGGGTGGGGGGCACTGTCACATCGTCATCGGCGTCAGGAGCGCGCCCCTCCCCTCCTGTCTCCTCCGCTGCTCCTGGGAGCGGGCCCCTGCCTTCCTGGCTCACGCACCTGTTCCCCATTCCCTTAATTGTGCCTTCTGGCTCTAAAAGCCACACCTAACGTTCAGTCGTTGTCGGAGTATTTCTGGAAGCCCCCCGTCACCCTTCCGCACGCAGGTCTGTTTATGGTCATCTACCTTCCTTGTTCACGACGTTCTGTTGTTTGATGTTGCCCAGTAAAGACTCTTTATTTCAATCACTGACTCCACCGTGTATTTCAGATCCGATCCCCGCTACCTTCCGGCATCCCTCGAGTTCTGGCACCACTCCTCGAGCGGACGTGACAAGAACAGGCGATCTTCATTGCCACATCCATCATCTCTTTCATGTTGAGCATTTTAGCGCATAACGCTTGTTGGTGGATTATGCAATGGTAGTTCAAGAAGTCTGGGAATGCAATAAATCCATTCACACACCCAACCATTGCAGGTGCTCCATCTGTGGTGATAGACACCAATTTGTACACTGGGAGCTGAGTTTTCTCGATAAAGTTTTTAAACGTCTGAAATATGTCCTCTCCTCGCGTCTGTTCTTTCATAGGAAGTGCTGTCAATAGCTCCTCTTTTTCAGTGAGATCACTAAACACCATACGAATGAAAATGCACATCTGGGCTGTGTCACTGACATCTGTAGATTCGTCCAACTGCAGTGAGAAACAATCACCGATGTCCTTCCACATTTGCTGGGTTAAATCCTCAGCCATGGCTTCACAGCGCCGTGTAACTGTATGTCTTGACAGCTGCATAGCTTTGATTGAAGACAATATCTCTGTCTTATTTTTAAAGTCTCTGAACCAGGAGTCAGCTGCTTCAACGAATGCGTCTTTTACCATCTCTCCGTCTTGGAAGGACTTATTGTTTTTAACGATGGCGTGACTCACTCGGAACGATGCTTCGGTGGCGGCTTTCGCTTTTGAAGTATGTTGAGTGAAAAATGACTGCTGTCCGGACAACTGGGATTTTAGTTCGTCCACCTTTCTCTTTATCAGCTGGCTTTTCGGTGGGAAGTCAATGTCGTATTTTCCATGAACAGTCCGAAAATGCCGCTCCACATTTCCCTTCTTTTCTATTGCGATGGTAGACTGACAGTTGAGGCAAATGCATTTTGAAAATGACATCGTGAAGAAAAAGTCCACCTCCCATTCCGAGTGAAAGTGATATGTTTTTGCCTTCTTACTTGGTCCAACTTTCTCACTCATTTTGATCACTATATGTTTTCGCAAGGGCTTAAAATTTGAGGTAATTCGCTGACTAGCTTGTAAATTTTGCTGGGTTTAGCGCCGTTGTTTACGCATGTGCGGTGACCTCAAGGTCAAAATTTCATCTGAATGGTTGCCCTGTATGTCAATCAAGTGATGGGACGTTTGATAGGCTGACAAATGTTTTTTTTACTGTCACGCTGCGATCGACCAGTACTACCTCCGCGATCGACCAGTAGATCGCGATCGACGTAATGAGCACCCCTGATCTAGAGCAAGGCAAGACGTCCTGGTGTGACGTCACGAACAAGGGGGAACCATCTTCGAGTTCATTTTGAAGTAGTTTTGGGACAATTTAACTCATTTTTATTGGTGTTTTTCATTTGACTAAAACAATCATCCCGCGTGTTTTGGGTATTTTGGATGCTGTAAAACGTTTTTCTGATGTCAGTTAGGAAACAAAAAAATGGTGTCGGTTGTCCTTTAAGTTATTGGAAAAAGAAAAGAGGATTTGTGGTGGGCACTAGGACCAGGCATCTCACCCAGCAGGTGCACAGGAGGGTGCGGGTTTATGTTACATATATTTCACTGCATTTTCTATGTTTGAGTCAGATCCACTTGTTAGCCGTTGGAATAAACACGTCTATGTTCAGTCTCGTGTGCTCCTTCCTCAACGACTACAGATTAATATTTTGCACCACAGCCGTATACAAATGTACTCTACACATTATTGGAGGAGGGCAAAAAAATTACAATGTTTTACGTTTCACTAAATTAAATTCCCTCAAGTAACTCGTGTACATACAGTACTAATAATGACACGCAAATACCCTTTAAGAGTATTGAATTTATTTATTTTTAAATGATCTTGTTTTTACGTTACTGGTGCAGTTAACAATTTCCGTTTATTTGTTTTTAGTTAACAAGCTTTATTAGTTTCTTTTGGGGTCCATATATTGAAGCGTTGCTGTTGTGTAAGTACCTTTTGATGCTCTGTCTCATCTATTCATACGCTGAAGACCCCAGGTTCAGCATTCAAGGAGAGCACTCACAAACTGCGGGTAGCCTCAGTGGTCGTCTAACAAATGTCAGAAACAAAGAATAGGGATTGACGCTGAAAATCCCAGGTTCAGCATTCAAGGCAACGTCAACCCGGTGTCCCCTCCCTCTCCTACTCCGAGACAGATATTTTCTGCGCTGTGAATTCTGGGAAATTATACAGAAGTTTCAAGATGGCGGCGAGCAGGAGGCTGGCCAAGGTAAATCATCAGACTTCGTTGTTGTCCCATTACCTGTACTGTATTGTGTTTCGGTGTCATGGAGGTTCGCAATTGCGCGAATCCTTGAAACAAGCGGGCACTAGTTGACCTTGTTATGACCACTTATTGGTTCAATATATCAGATAGGTCGCTCCCTTGCTAATTTAATATTTCAGTGAAGTACCCGGCAAATTAGGGCAGCATTGGTGAGCAGTAAAAATAGTTGTACTAATAAATGTACTGATTTCACATGTCAGAACTTTGTCTTTTGGATAGTTATGTGTGGATGAGGAAGGCGTTGATGTTCCATGCCAGTCACATAAGATTGTGAAATCGTAAGATACAATGCGTCGAATTTGCTAATCAGCTAACTTGCTGTTCTCGGTTTTGAGCTGCGTTCAGCCCGTCGGCTAATGTATACTGAAATTAGTCAGAAGTTAGTGTTCAACTGTAATGGGGGATAATTTAAGGTTTTATGTGTAACATATTGCGATTGTAATTACAATGCGGTCGAAAGATGTTTTAAGAGTTCGTTGCGTTTAAAACATCAGCTGGTTCTTTCTGTTTCGTTTCTATTTATTTTTATTGTTTTTCAAGTCCAGTTGATGTGTGCTTGTATCAACTGACTTCTGTTGTTAAGATGGTTCAATACAAATCGTCATAATTGCATTTAACCTAATTAAACTAGTCGAGATTGTGTTGGTTTTTGTTAGGCCCAACACCGATCGGCTAAATACCAGGTAATTAGAAGTGGAAATCACTGATTTTTCGGGCCTTTTTTTAAAAAAACTAAATCTAGAACGAAAATGCAGATTAACTACTTTAGTTCATATTTTTACATCAATAAATTACACATTTTGTTTTCATATGTAAACAGAAGACAATATCAGTCCAAGAGAACACCACATTATCTTTTGCTTAAAATATAATGTAATGTAGCCACCCAAAAATATATATCTTCATCACTCCTATTTCATGCTCTACTATGTTGTTTTAAGTCCGACTGGATGGGGCCAGTGTTGGTGTCTGTATTTGTGTGTACTTGACTCTTTTCTCGACCAGCACTGAACTACATGCAAGTTAATCATTTACTGGGGCTGAAATCCTCCCATCTTGACCATAGGAAGGAGAAGAAATTGCACTTATCTTTGTGGGTGTGGCAAAAACAGATCTTAGTGCACTGCAAATTGGTTCACAGCCTTTTAGAACCCCATATTGCATACCTGCCAACTACTCCGGTTTTGCCGTAAAAACTATGGTTTTCGTTATCCCATTCCGGGTTACGGTTTAATAATGAAAATTATGATTTCCAGTGAAGACAATAGATAAAAAAATCTTCAAGATACATCGTAAATACTCAACGTTCATTAAAAATGAGAACAGGCGGGTCGACACTGTTAGCTTCCTTTAGATGAAATGCGCATGCGCATGGTACGGGTTTTTTCTGGAATCCAGTGTAACGGCTCATTCCTGTAATCGAGACTCAAGCGTTAGCATCGGTTTCATCATTGTCGTGTAATGTTATCTGCCGGAGAAAAATCTACGAAAAGTGTGAAATGTAAAGGAAAACTACAGTCATTTCATGAGAAATACTCCCAAGATTTTCTGGAATTACACTCCGGTCAATAAAAGGTGAAAATTATGCAAACTGCAGTGTTTGTCGGCAAGAGTTTTCGATCCAATCAGCGATGTGGGAACCAAGAAACACAAGTCGAAGGGGGTACCTTGGAAGAATTTAGTGTTTTTGCAGCGGACAACGCTTCTGTAATGTTTGGATCGAAGAAAGGGGTTGCATCGTATATCAATGAAGTATTGCCATCGACCTACCTACATTGCAGGTAAGCTTTCAAGTTTTTTTCTTAAGCTAATGAATAATTACGCACATTCTCACCCCTAATCAATCATGTTATTAAACTACCAATTTTCTTCTGGTCTGATGATTTGTGTACCATGATATAGATTATAAACACATTTTCATATCTGTTGACAGGTTGTTCCTGTCACCTCATGCACTTGACTGTACAGAAATGAACCAAGCAATTGCCTGTGATGACCTGCTCATAGATATCTTCTATTACCTGGAGAAGAGCAGTAAACGGAAACAAGCAATCAAAGCAATTCAGGTGGCGCTGTAACATAATATATATTTTCTGGTATTGACCCATCGATTCCAATACATGGCAATATATCAGTTACAAAGACCCAGGGCACAAAACACAAAGGTGACCATAACTCATTCACTAAGGTTACCTTAGTGTAATGTTCATGTAATAGAGCTATGTATGGTTGCTTTGGGGAACATGTCCCTGTTGTATACGGAAAAAATGAAAATTAAATGTAAAATGAACAGTTGGATTTATTGCATATGGTATATTCATGATGACCATTTCTTTAATATCACGCTTCATACAGTTCCTCACTATAAAGCCAAAATACATGCACAATTTTTCTCAAATGCAGTTATTCATTTAGCTTTTCACTATTTAGAAACATTTCATTCCATTTCATCCATAGTAGCAGGTGTATGAGTGAGCTCTGCTTGCCTAATCTCTTGTTCTGATTGTTTCACCTCTATTTTCAGGAGGAAGAAGGTGTGCCTTGTAGCGAAATCTGTACTGGTCATTTACCACAGTTTCGGTCAAGCCTGTCAACGAAAGTTCTTCGAAGCCTTATGACCAGAAAAATGACAATGACTGCTTCTAGCAACAAGTGCCACAATCTGACTCACTCAAATGAGCATTTGAAGAAAGCAAAAAAACTGCACAATGGAAAATAACAATGCTTGAGGTGTGAAACTGTTAGTTGTGAAATGTTTGATTCATTGATGTGAACATTGTTTAATGTAGATGTGCATATTTGAAGTAACAGTGTCTTACAATTCATGCCACTTTTCAAACACGATTGATTATTAAATGTTTGGTTGATTGTAAAGTTTCTGTTTTGTTTTCTTAAAATAGTAGCATGATTGACAAGTAGAAATATTGCTATTTTTTTCCCCAAAGTCCCAAAGTTTTTACTACTTTAAAGACAGCAATCCACAGAGAAAGCACTAATCAATGAGAAAAATTGCAAGGGATCACTGTAATTTCAACTGTCGAGAATCAATAGGGTTCAAAGGAATATGAGATCACTGACCCGATCTGGTCACCAGCTTAAATGGCTCTGTTGGAGAAGAAAGCAATCCGAGGAAGTCGCAAATCCTGATGGTTGGTGAATACCTTCACGGCCAAGAGATTGGTTAAGCGGCCAATGTTCCCAAAGTATCGCATCGATGCATTCCACCATGATGTCCCTGAACCACTGGTGGAAAGACTCTTTCCAATCCAATGTATGTCGTCGACCTGCACGGGATGACCAAGACAACAATCTTTACTTGATCTCAATGCCGATCAGGAAAGCTGTATCACTCTCAGATGTCTTTTCTCTCAGTTTTAGAGGCAACAAGTAGAACTGTTTCATGTAACGAAGAGTGTACAGAAAGTGCTCAAGAATGAGTGACTCCTTGTCTTTGTGTTGTCATATTTGTTTATTTTTTTTTGTTCTTTTGACTTCAAGAATGAAACGAATGAAACTTGTGTGTGAAGCTGAACAAGTAGGCATGAGAAGCCATGTTTAGGACAGTTCATGTTCAATATTTTATACATGTTAGAGAGATCAAGGTTTTTATTTTGTAAATGGTGTTTACATTGGCGGAAACCTCCCCTTTATGTGGGAGGAGTACATGGATGTGATGCACATATCCGCACCAAGTGTACCGGTACAAGCTAACCGTCATTCACTGACTTGACACTTCATCAACCTACCTTATTGTTAAGTGTAAAGATGAAAGAATCATTCTCTCTTGTGTTAGCCTCTGTGTCAGCTATTATCTCACCAACATACCTGCAAAAGTTAGAAAGGAAAACTGATATCGGTGTCCAAAATTAAGAACCAAATTCAATGTGTACATTAAAGACATTTTCCTCACCCGCAAATAAATGCACCCTGAGGGACATCCTGCATGACTCTCACTCCCCAGCCCTGACTCTAGGGACGGAGTGTTAAGAAATCTTGAGAAAATGTTTCTTTTTTTATTTCATCAGATATCCGCCTCATAAAAAAATCCCAAAACGGGGAAAAGTCCTTGTCTCACCCCCCATGGGTGGTGTCTGTCCCCCATTTTTAGCTCGGGTCCTCTACCACAGTATATACTATACTATACTACGCACAAATATTTTGGTAGACTATGCCAGCCACCTGGTTATGGCGCTCCATGAAGGCTTTCCCTGCGAGCATCTTACACCCTGCAGTGATGTGTTTGATTGTCTCAGGTGCCTCTTTGCACAACCTACACCTTGGGTCTTTCGTGGTGCAGTATATCCGTGCTTCTATGGCTCTGGTGTTCAGGGCCTGCTCTTCAGCAGCCAGGATGAGTGCCCCTGTGCTGTCCTTTAGGCCAGCCCTCTCTAGCCACGGATAGAACTTCTTGAGATCACCCACTTCAGCTATGGTTCCGTGGTACATCCCATGCAGGGGCTTTTCCTCCCATGATTGTCCCTCTTCCAGCACCTCATCCTCTGTTCCCCATTGTCTGAGACATTATCTGAGTACATCATCCGTTGGAGCCTTCTCTTTGATGTATTCATGGAGCTTGGATGTTTCATCCTGGACAGTGACTCTCACACTCACTAGTCCACGGCCTCCTTCCTTACGGCTTGTGTACAGTCTCAGGGTGCTGGATTTGGGATGGAACCCTCCGTGCATGGTGAGGAGTTTTCAGGTCTTAACATCCGTGGTCTGAATCTCTTCTTTTGGCCACCTTATTATTCCTGCCGGGTATCTGATCACTGGCAGGGCGTATCTGTTTATTGCCCGGGTCTTGTTCTTGCTATTGAGCTGGCTTCTTAGGACTTGCCTCACCCGCTGGAGGCATTTGGTCGTAGCCGCTTTCCTTGTTGCTAGTTCGAGGTTACCATTGACCTGTGGTATACCAAGGTACTTGTAGCTGTTTTCAATGTCTGCTATTGTTCTTTCAGGGAGTGAGACCTCTGCAGTGTGGAATACCTTGCCCCTCTTAGTCACTCCTAGTCCTGGCTGTGTGGATCAGGGAGTCTGTCCCTCTCACTCTTAGCACACAGCTTTATGTCATCCATGTGGAGGAGGTGCCTGTAGCTCCATTTCTGAGGCGGTATCCATAGCCTGTTTTGGCGGTTATTTGGCTGAGGGTGTTCAGTCCTATGCAGAACAGCAGTGGGGAGAGTGCATCACCTTGGTCTAGGCCTCATTTGATGGACACTGGACACTTACGTTCGTGGCTTGCCATTGGTTTCAAGTGTGGTTTTCCACATCCTCATCGAGTTTGCTATGAAGGCTCTCAGGGTCCTGTTGACCTTATACAACTCCAAGCATTCGGTGATGCATGTATGTGGCATATATATATATATATATATATATATATAGTAAAGTCTCGTTATATCGATATTCTCGGGAGTTGGAAAAAAGCCAAGCGCCATGAGCTCCCATTTTGTGCCTCTTTTTTTTTCTTTTTTTTTCTTTTTTTTTTGGGGGTGAGAGATGTTCCCCCAATGTTGCCTCAAAATGGCACATATAATTCTTTAATGATTGCAAACATGTATGCTTTCATCTTCAGAACTACAGTGTATTTGAATCATATTCAAAACTGGATGTGTAACAAGAAAGCATATTATCCGAATCTGAAGCCATTGTTTGGATTCACAAGCAATGCAAGACATCTTGGCGTAAAGTCATTTTTATTGGTGTTTTGCATTTGAATAAAAAGTGACATCGGTTGTCCTTTAATACGCAGTATGGAATGTTAATTTTCAAAATCATCACGCTTCAGCCGACAAAACAAACGTTGCAAGAAACGATTGCATTCATATACAGTACAGTGGGCATGTACATAACACAACAGGGAAACTGCAACGCTTACATCTTACTGTATTATGTATACAATTTAAAAAAGTCATCAATCTTCTTCTGCTTCCCATTTTTACCTTTTAACACAAACACTTCAATCTCGTCTGCTACACACAAGCTAGCGTCTGAAAATGAAAATGTCTCTGCTACACGGGTGCTGGTCACGTAACAAACTCGCGTGACCAAGTCGACCAATGGCGCGACCAATGTATCGATATAAACAGCAAAATGGCCGGCGGGGGATGAAAAGGAGCACCGTAATAACCGGATTATCGTAATAACCGGGTATCGTACTAAACGGTACTAATTATACATAAAAAGACTAGAAATGTGCAAGGGAAATGAAAATAATATCGTAATAAGCGGTACTATCGTTATAACCTATATCGATATAACGAGACTTTACTGTATGTATATTTGCACCCCCACTTAGCAGGACTAAGCACCTTCAGTGCTCATATTTGTATTTTGAGGAAAGTCCACTTTCATTTCTGTTTTAACGTAAAAGTATTTTCTTGTCCTTTACTTTGCCATTGATTACTCATCTATTCATTGTTTTTCTTCCCAGGAACTTGATGAGATTCGCAGATCTGGAATGAAAAATTTCAGAAACATTCAAGTTGATGAATCAAACCTGTTGTCATGGCAAGGGCTCATTGTTCCTGTAAGCAACTATTTATTTTCTGGAGTGTGACCACATCTTTGGGACCTCTCTTATATTGTTCTTCATTTGTGTGTAGGACAACCCTCCCTATGACAAAGGTGCTTTCAGAATTGAAATCATTTTCCCCACTGAATACCCTTTCAAGCCTCCCAAGATCACCTTCAAAACAAAGATCTATCACCCCAACATTGATGAGAAGGGGCAGGTGTGTTTGCCTGTAATCAGTGCAGAGAACTGGAAGCCAGCAACCAAAACTGACCAAGGTTGGTGTGTAATGACAGTGCTTTTCAAAACCATGTGTGGAGATATTGCCGAGTGTGCCGTGGGAAATTATCCACGCTATGTATACCTGTGGTGTTTCGCCTGACTTTTTATTTGTGTAGTACTCTTCCTAACCGTTAGGGAGCAGTAGCAGCTAGCTAATTGCCTAAATGCTTTGAGACAAGCGAAGTTTGCAGCTCAAGGCCTCACAATGAAAGGTATATTTCATTTAAATGTCCATTTACTGGAGATGTAACAGCACCAATATTCCCTCAAAGCTGAGGAACTGCGGTGTGGTCGTCCACTCTCTGTGCCCAACAAAACCTATCCAGCACAGTGAACGCACAGCAAATGAATTAGATATACCTGCCAACTACTCCAGTTTTGCCGTAAAAACTACCTTTTTCATTTCCCATTCCGGGATATGGCTTAATAATGAAAATTACAGTTTCCAAAAAAAAAACACTAATTAAAAAAAATCTTCAAAATAGTATGTTCATTCAAAACACGAGAACAGGAGATCGGCCAGCTAGATAAATTGCACAGGCGCGTGGTACATAACTGCTCATTCCTGGAATCGAGTCTCAAGAGTTAGTATCGCTCTGATCATTGTATAATGGCATCTGCTGGGGATAAATCAACTAAAAGTGTGAAAAGTTAAAGAAAACTAGTTGTGAGGAATACTCCAAAGCATTTCCTGGAATTATACTCCGGTCAAGAAAAGGTGAAAATTACACGTGTGTCGACAAGAGGACATGAAGGTAGCTGGTGTGAGAGAAGAGGATGCACAAAACCGGGTTATATGGAGGACACTGATTTGCTGTGGCAACCCCTTAAGGGAAAAGCCAAAAGGAAAATAAGGAGGCAGTGTGTCGACAAGATTTTTCGATCGGGCATGGAGAAATCAGCGACATGAAAGACCACGTGGGAATGAAGAAACACAAGTCTGGATCAAAAAAAGCGGTTGCATCGTATGTCAATGAAATATCGCCATCTACCTACATTGGAGGTAAGCTTTATTTCATTTTTTTCTATGCTAATGAATAATTAATTACACACATTCTCACCCCTCATCAATCATGTAATTAAACTCCCAATTTTCTTCTATGCTGATGATTTGTGTACCATTATATACAGTAAAGTGTTGTTATATCGATATCGGTTATATTGATAATACTGCTTATTACGATCCCATTTTCATTTCGCGTGCACATCTCTAGTCTTTTTATGTATAATTAGTTCCGTTTAGTACGATTCATGGTTATTACGATAATCCGGTTACTACGGTGCTCTTTTTCATCTCCCGCCGGCCATTTTGCTATGTTTATATCGATACAAAAGATACTTAATGTGAATTGATATTTGCTTAGGGGTTTCTATACAGTACCACCATTATCGAAATCTGTATCGGTCACGCCGTTGGTCACGTGGCTTAGTCACGTGACTAGCTCGCTTGCCTTGCGACCAGCTTCCGTGTTTTGAATTGTCATACGCGAGCACAATAAAAAAAGGTGTAGCAGAGCTTATATACAGTACTGTTGTTCAACACCAATTTAAACCATGGGGAAACGTAAGAATTGTGATCTCGGAACGAAGTACAAGGCAATAGTGGCTGTCGAGGAGAATCCAACAAGGAGCAAATCCTCCATCGCGAAAGTGTTAGACGTGTCGCAGAATACTTCATCTCAACGTAAGTAATGTAAACGTTGCAGTTTTTGTTTTCCATACATGTATTTAATTGTGTTGTATTCAGATATCTTTATCGCTTGCAACAATCACTGTTTTTCATGTTTGTATATGTTGGCGTTCGTGGTTTCGTGTGTATAGAACGTGAGGATTTTGCATTGGTTGCATTTTTGAAAGGAAATAGTCATTTTTAAAGTGTAAAGACATTTTTATTTTATGCATAAGTTTATTTTTCACTTCACTACTGTACAAAAAGCATGCTAGATACGCAATCCATGAACCCAATGATAAAATTGCATGCCATCAAAGATCCCCCATTTACATATTGCCCCCCCCCCCCCTTTTTAATGCAGTTCGGCGCCGGACAGATATATCGATAGTACGGTTATATCGACATTTTTTCTGACTCCCGAAAACATCGATATAACGAGACTTTACTGTAGATTATAAATAATTGTTCACATCTGTGTATACACGTTGTTCCTGTCACCTCATACACTTGGCTGTACAGAAAAGAGCCAAGCAATTGCTTGTAAAGCTGGATGACTGGATGACCTCATAGATATCTTCTATTACCTGGAGAAGAGCAGTAAACGGAAACAAGCCCCCAAAGCAATTCCGGTAGAGCTGTAACATTATATATGTTCTGGTATTGAACCATTGATTCCAATACATGGCAATATATCAGTAACGGAAAAATGAAAATTAAATGTAAGATGAACAAATTTATTGCATATGGTATATTCATGTTGACCATTTCTTTAATATCACGCTTTGTACATTTCCTCGGTACAAAGCCAAAATACATGCACACCTTTTCTCAAATGCAGTTATTCATTTAGCGTTTAAGCTCTCCCATTTATATATCCCTAATCTCCAGCCATGGCGGCGCCGGACACAGCTATGATAGGTCCCTACTCTCAGGTTGGGGGGAGCAGAGGACCACTCCCTGTTGGCCCCACTGATTGTTCCTACATTCCTGACTAACGACTGGCCCATTTCCCCCACTCCCACCGTTATCACCTCATCAGCATTACGAATGTTGCCTAACCTGTTTTGCCTAAGTAGGCTATTGTATGAACGATCCAAATTGAACCTCACCCCACCAGACCGGTTTAATGAAGGATTTTGTTGTTTTATAAGCATCGCTTCTTTTACCCCTATTTCAAACCATCTATGTTATTTCGCTAAGATTTTAACCTCATTGTCAAATGAGTGGTTGCTAGATGCAAATGTACTGCCGATTGAGGCCCACTCGTATTATCCCTGCAATGTTGATAAAGTCTTATTACTTAATACTACGTATTTTCAATTTGGGGATAATTTTTATAAACAAATTCATGGTTGTGCTATGGGCTAACCAGTTTCACCCATAGTGGCTAATCTGTACATGGAAGATATGGAGAAGAGAAACAGGCCCTCACATCCTTCCCGGGGACAAAACCTAGACACTGGCTTAGATATGTGGACGATACTTTTGTCATAATTAAAAAACAAGAAATTCAATCATTCACAGATCACCTCAACTCTGTAGACATCAACATTAAATTTAGTCGTGAGGACATTAAAGAGAACCAACTAGCCTTCTTGGATTGTAAAGTAATTATAAAAGAGGACAGAGCGCTAAAAACAGAAGTCTTTAGGAAGGCGACGCACACTGACCAATACTTACTGTTTGACTCTAACCACCCTTTACAACACAAATTAGGAGTTATCAGAACCCTCCAGCATAGGGCTAAAGTAATACCAACTAGCATTGAAGGATATAATAAAGGAGTCAAAACATATCAGGCGAGCACTCACTAACTGTGGGTACCCTCAGTGGTCATTCAACAAATGTCAGAAAGAAAGAATAGGGAATGAAACCAATAATTCTCAAGATACAAAAAGGAGAGGAGTAGCAGTACCTTACATTGCAGGAGTTTCTGAAAAATTACAGAGTCCTATGGCACCACAAAATTCCTACTTATTTCAAACCGATAAACACGTTAAGGCAAAAATTAGTGCATCCAAAAGATAGACTACCAAATGAAAAACAAAGTAATGTAGTTTATTCCATACATTGTAAGAATAAAAATTGTAAAGAGCAGTACATTGGGGAGACTCAACAAATTCTCAAAAAAAGACTTTATCAACATTGCAGGGATAATACGAGTGGGACTCAATCGGCAGTACATTTGCACCTAAAAGCTAGCAACCACTCATTTGACGACAATGAGGTTAAAATCTTAGCGAAAAAACATAGATGGTTTGAAGGGGGGTAAAAGAAGCGATTCTTATAAAACAACAAAATCCTTCATTAAACCGGTCTGGTGGGGTGAGGTACAATTTGGATCGTTCATACAATAGCCTGCTTAGGCAAAACAGGTTAGGCAACATTCGTAATGCTGATGAGGTGATACCGGTGGGAGTGGGGGAAATGGGCCAGTCGTTAGTCAGGAATGTAGGAACAAACAGTGGGGCCGCAGGGAGTGGTCCCCTGCTCCCCTCAACCTGAGAGTAGGGACCTATCATAGCTGTGTCCGGCGCCGCCATGGCTGGACATTAGGGATATATAAATAGGGCCGATACGACCAGTCAGACTTTAGTTTGCTGACGAAGCCTCTTGGATAGGAGGCGAAACGTCCGAAACCTTCAAATTTGTACAGATGACGGCTCATCGATTTCATCCATAGTAGCAGGTGTATGAGTGAGCTCTGCTTTCCTAATCCCTTGTTCTGATTGTTTTACCTCTAATTTCAGGAGGAAGAAGGTGTACTTGTGGCTAAATCTGTGCTAGTCATGTACCACAGTAATGCTGACTGAGCGCATATTCAACAAAATCAAAACAGAGTTTCGGTCAAGCCTGTCAACGAAAGTTCTTGGAAGCTCTTGGAAGCCTGCTTCTGGCAACAAGTGCCACCATCTGACTCACTCAAATGAGCAATTGAAGAAAGCAAAAAATGCACAAGAAAATAACAATGCTTGAGGTGTGAAATTGTAAACTACAGTCGTGAAATGTCTTACAGTTGTAACAATGTCTTACAATTCATGGCACATTTCAAACAAAATTGATTATTAAATGTTTGGGTGATTGTAAAATATTACTTTTGTTTTCTTTTTAAAATAGTATGGACAAGTAGAAATATTGGGATTTTTTTCACAAGCACAGTAAAGAAAATAAGTATATGAACAGCCTGCTATATTGCTAGTTCTCCCACTGAGAAATCATGGAGGGGTCTGAAATTTTCATGGTAGGTGCATGTCTACTGTGAGAGAGATAAAATAAAAAGAAAAATCCAGAAATCACAATGCATGTTTTTTCACGATTTATTTGTGTGATATGGCTGCAAATAAGTATTCGAACACCGGGGAAAATGAATGTCAATATTTGGTGCAGTAGCATTTGTTTGCTATTACAGAGTTCAAACTTTTCCTGTAGTTTTTCACCAGGTTTGCACACACTGCAGGAGGGATCTTGGCCCACTCCTCCACACAGATCTTCTCTAGTTCAGTCGGGTTTCTGGGCTTTCGCTGAGAAACACGGAGTTTGAGATCCCTCCAAAGATTTTCGACGGGGTTTAGGTCTGTAGACTGGCTGGGCCATGCTAGAACCTTGATATGCTTCTTACAGAGTCACTCCTTGGTTTTCTTGGCTGTGTGCTTTGGGTCGTTGTCGTGTTGGAAGACCCAGCCACGACGCATCTTTAATCCTCTGACTGAGGGAAGGAGGTTGTTCCCAAAAATCTCAATACAGGGCCACAGTCATACTCTCTTTAATGCAGTGGACTTGTCCTATGCATAAAAATGCTATCACACCCATGCTTCCTTTGCATGATGCTACCACACCATGCTTCAGAGTAGGGATGGTTTTCTTCGAATTGTACCCTTCATTCCTCCAAACACGCTTAGTGGAATTATGACCAAAAAGTTCTAATCTGGTCTCATCTGACCACAAAACCTTCTCCTAAAATAATAATCATAATAATAATAACAATAATAAATTTCATTTATAAGCGCTTTTCAAAACTCTCAAGGTCATGCAAATGGTCATATGCAAACTTCAGACGGGCCTTGATATGTGCTATTTTATGATGTGATATTTTGCATCAAGCTCCGATTGAGATTGATCGTCATGTTTAGCTTTTTCCATTTTCTAATGATTGCTCTAACAAAGGAGCTTTTTTCCCCAAGCTGCATGGCAATTGCTCAGTAGCCCTTTCCAGCCTTGTCTTTGGACAGCTCTTGGGTCTTCGCCACGTTACAAGTTAAAGTCTTACTGATTGTATGGGGTGGACAGGTGTCTTTATGCACCTAATGACCTGAAACGGATGCATCTGATTCAAGATGATACCTGGAGTGCAGGTGGACTTTTAATTAGGAAGACTAACAGGTCTTTCAGGGTCAGAATTCGAGATGAGACAGAGGTGTTTAAATACTTATTTGCAGCTGTATCGCATAAATAAATTGTTAAAAAATAATGCATTGTGATTTCTGATTTTTTTTTTCTTTTTAGTTTATCTTTCTAATAGTAGACATGCACCTACGATTAACATTTCAGACCCCTACATGATTTATAAGTAGCAGAAATCGCAAAATAGCAGGGTGTTCAAATACTTATTTTCTTCACTATATCTTTCACATTGATCAACATTTGTATGTTGTTTTCTGCCTCATTTTAAATAACTGGAATGTGGTTCGGCTTCATGGGGGGGCTTTGCCCCCGTGCCCTCCTGACAAGGACTTTGTCCTGGACCAACCGGGGCCTGGACCCCAGCATATTACTAGGCTTTTCTGGTTTCAAAAGTTGGCACCTATGATTAGATGTACTGTATCACACGATGCGATCACGGCATTGACAGCACTTGCGCATGTTCTCTGCTTCTTACGATAACAGTGCGGCGGCGACAAGTTGCGCCAATGCTAAGGTTTTATCATGGCGAAGCGACCCGGCTGGGATTGCGATACGTCGACTCCCCAAACCAAAATAAAAATGAAGTGCGGTGCTTTTAAGTTGGAATGGCTGTCGCAGTCTGCAAATAGAAGAACAAGCAGTGAAACTGGGTGAGACATTTTCTTTTTCGTGTGAGAAAGGTCTGCTCTGCAAAATATGCAGCAAAGCTAAAGTTGTAAGCGAATCTTCTGATGGAAAAATATGGACGAAATGGAAGTGCGACAGCCTCAAGCGACACGACATGTTCAGCAGAAAAAGTCATTTAAAGGACAACCGACGCCATCGGACACGTTGTGTCCATAATTTGTAAAATCACTTCAAATGACTTCTCCTGAGCGTATTTTACAAAGATTCCACCGCATATAGATATATGTTACGTTTTAAGACTCGTGCTGAATATTCTGTAAGTCTTGTTTTCGAGTTGATGACGATCCCCTACGTGACGCCCTGACCGAGAAAGCGACACACAATGTATTTTGCGGTACTTTGTTTGTCCTGAAACTTTGTATTGATCCGTGTTGATGGCAAAATTAAAGGGAAAACACATAACGCGATGGTGAATCGTTGTGTGTTGCACCAAGACTATTTGATATTCGCTGACACAAATTCCCAGCAGACAAATCGGACCATTTCCAACAAAGCTTGGGCGCCATCTTGTGCATTTTCTGGGAGGCTAAATTGCTGTCATTGACGGCTCATATTGATATGGGAGGACTCCTTTAATCGACTCTTCAGAACTATTTGAATCATATTCATAACTGGATGAGTAACAAGAAAGCATCTTCTCCGAAACTGAACTCCGTGAGCCTATTGTTTTGTTTCTTGGGCAAGGCAAGACGCCTTGGTGTGACGTCATGAACTGGGGGCCGGACTTTCGGAAAATCCCCAATTTCGAGCTGATTGTTGGCAGTTTTTGGACACTAAGTCATTTTTATTGGTGTTTTGCATTTGACTCAAAATATCAGCCTGCGTGTTTTGGGTATTTTAGATGCTATTAACTCTTCTTTTCCTTTCGGCTTTTCCCCTCAGGGGTCGCCACAGCGAATCAATGTCCTCCATCTATCCCGGTTTTAATAATAATAATACATTTTATTTCAAGCGCCTTTCAAAACACCCAAGGACACTTTACAATAAAAACAATAAAACAAAGCACATAACAATAAAACCATAAGTAAAATGATACATAAAATAGCAGATAGAACTATACATTGAAAGCAATTTTAAACAGGTGGGTTTTGAGGTGAGCCTTGAAAATAGGGAGGGAGTCAATATTGCGGATGTTGGGTGGAAGAGAATTCCAGAGTTTGGGAGCAGAGAGGCTGAAAGCTCTGCATCCCATCGTGGTGAGACGGGCAGAGGGCACATAGAGGTGAAGGGAGGACGAGGATCTGAGGGACCGAGAGGGAACAGAGAATTGAAGCAGGTCAGAAAGATAGGAAGGGGCAAGGTTATGGATGGCTTTGAATGTAAACAGAAGTATTTTGAATTCGATACGATGTTTAACAGGTAGCCAGTGGAGTTGCTGGAGGACAGGGGTGATGTGGTGAAAGGAGGGGGTTCTAGTGATGATCCGGGCTGAAGAATTTTGGACGAGTTGGAGTTTATGGAGAAATTTCTGGTTGATACCGAAGAGAAGTGCGTTGCAATAATCGATGCGGGAGGTGACGAGACTGTGGATAAGGATAAGGATTTTGTGCATCCTCTTCTCTCACACCAGCTACCTTCATGTCCTCTTTGACCACATCCATAAATCTCCTCTGCGGTCTTATTCTCGGTCTCCTGCCTGGCAGTTCAAGAATCAGCATCCTTCTCCCGATATAGTCACTCTCTCTCCTCTGGACATGTCCAAACCATCTCAGTCTGACTTCTCTGACTTTCTCTCCAAAGCCTCTAATATGAGTTGTCCCTCTAATGTACTCATTCTTGATCCTATCCAACCTGGCCACTCCCAAAGAAAACCTCAACATCTTCAGCTCTGCTACCTCCAGCTCTGCTTCCTGTCTTTTCTTCAGTGGCACTGTCTCCAGTCCAAACATCATGGCTGGTCTCACCACGGTTTTATACACTTTTCCTTTCATCCGAGCTGAAACCCTTCTATCACACATCACACCTGACATTTTTCTCCAGCCGCTCCAGCCTGCCTGGACACGCTTCTTCGCCTCTTTTCCACACTCTCCATTGCTCTGGACAGTTGACCCCAAGTACTTAAAATCCTCCACCTTCTTTATATCTTCCCCCTGTAGCATCACTCTTGCACTTGAATCCCTCTCATTCACACACATATATTCCGTTTTGCTGCGACTGATCTTCATTTCTCTCCTTTCCAGGGCATATCTCCACAGCTCTAGTTTCTCCGCCACCTGTTTCCTGTTCTCGCTACAGATCACAATGTCATCTGCAAACACCATGGTCCAAGGAGATTCTTGTCTAATATCGTCTGTCAGCCTGTCCATCACCATAGCAAACAAGAAGGGGCTCAGAGCTGACCCCTGGTAGAGTCCCACCTCCACCTTGAATTCCTCAGTCATACCGACAGCACACCTCACAACTGTCTTACGGTCATGATACATGTCTTGTACCGCTCTAACATACTTTTCCGTCACTCCAGACTTCCTCATGCAATGCCACAGCTCTGCTCTGGGCACCCTGTCATACGCTTTCTCCAGATCTAGAAAGACACAATGCAATTCTTTCTGACCTTCTCTGTACTTCTCTATCAGTATTCTTAAAGCAAACATTGCATCTGTCGTACTCTTTTTTTTTTTTTTTTTTTTTTTTTTTTGGCATGAAGCCATACTGCTGCTCACAAATGTTCACTTCTGCTCTTAGTCTAGCTTCAACTACTCTTTCCCAGAGTTTCATTGTATGGCTCATCAACTTTATTCCTCTGTAATTAGTACAACTCTGCACATCTCCTTTGTTCTTAAAAATTGGCATGAGTACACTTTGTCACCATTCTTCAGGCATCTGTTCACCATCTAAAATCTTGTTTAATAACCCAGTCAGGAACACCACCGCCACCTCACCAAGACACTTCAATACCTCGATTGGTAAATCATCAGGCCCGAGTGCCTTTCCCCCCTTCATCCTCTTCAGCGCCCTCCTCACTTCATCCTTGTCAATGCTTGCTACGTCTTGGTCCACAACAGTCACGTCTTCTACTCTTTGTTCCTTCTCATTTTCCTCATTCATCGATTCTTCAAAGTACTCTTTCCATCTTGCCATCACACTACTGGCACCTGTTAATACATTGCCATCTCTATCCTTAATCACCCGAACCTGCTGCAGGTCCTTACATCTTTGTCTCTCTGTTTCGCCAGCCTGTAAAGATCAGTCTCGCCTTCCTTGCTGTCCAGCCGAGCATGTAAGTCATCATAGGCCTCTTGTTTGGCCTTTGCCACCTTTACTTTAACCTTGCGCTGCATCTCCTTGTACTGCTGTCTACTCTCGTCCGTCCTCTCAGAGTCCCACTTCTTCTTTGCTAACCTCTTTCTCTGTATATACTCCTGCACCTCCCCATTTCACCACCAAGTCTCCTTATCTACCTTTCTCCCACTCGATACACCAAGTACTCTCCGACCCGTGTCTCTGATTATGTTCGCTGTAGTTTGCCAGTCATCTGGAAGGACCTCTTGCCCACCCAGTGCTTGTCTTACCTCCTTCCTAAATGTCATGCAACACTCTTCCTTTTTCAACTTCCACCATTTTGTCCTCACTTCAGCCTTTGGTTTCTTCATCGTCCTCACTGCCAGCGTCATCCTACACACCACCAACCTATGCTGTCTGGCTACACTCTCACCAACCACTACTTTGCAGTCACTGATTTACTTTAGATGGCGCCGTTGACACAAAATGTGGTCTACCTGTGTACTTCTGCCTCCACTCTTGTAGGTCACCCTATGTTCCTGTCTCTTCTGAAAGAAAGTATTCACAATAGCCATTTCCATTCTCTTAGCAAAGTCAACCACCATCTGTCCTTCAGCGTTCCTCATCTGGAGTCCAAACCTGCCCATCACCTCCTCATCATCTTTGTTTCCTGCGCCAACATGTCCATTGAAGTCTCCACCAATTACAACCCTCTCACTTCTCGGGATGTTCTGTATGACTTCATCAAAGTCCAACCAAAATTTCTCCTTCTCCACCAGCTCACATCCGACTTGTGGGGCATACCCACACACAACATTGAACATCACGCCTTCAATTTCTAGCTTCAGACTCATCATTCTATCTGATACTCTTTTTACTTCTAAGACATTCCTAACAAACTCCTCTTTTAAGATAACCCCAACTCCATTTCTCTTTCTGTCTTCACCATGATAGAACAACTTTAACTCTGACCCTAAGCTTCTAGCCTTGCTCCCTTTCCACCTGGTCTCCTGGACACACAGTATGTCTACCTTCCTTCTCTGCATCATGTCAACGAGCTCTCGACCTTTACCTGTCATTGTTCCTACATTCAAAGTTCCTACTCTTAGTTCTATACTCTTGGCGTTCCATTTCTCTCTTTTCCTCCGGGCACACCTCCCTCCTCTCCTTCTTCGACCAACAGTAGTCCATTTTCCACTGGCACCCTGAAGGTCAACAGTACCAATGGCGGCCGTTGTTAACCCGGGCCTCGACCTATCCGGTATGGAATTCATAGGTTTGATTCGCATATTTGTTTTGGCAATTTTTTTTACGTCGGATGCCCTTCCTGACACAACCCTCTGTATTTATCCGGGCTTGGGACCAGCACAATAAGACACTGGATTGTGCCCCCTTGTGGCTACATTTTTAGATGCTATTAACTGCCAGATTTTTTTTTCCCAAAAAGCCAAGAAAACAAACGTTTTCTGCAGAGAAGGAAATTCTTTTAGCACTTTCTGTAGGAGTTGGGGTGATACTCCACTCGGACCAGGCTCTGTACAATTATTTACTAACATCATACTGTACCATTTTCATCTCACAGCATCAAAGAGGTAAAAAAGGCATTGACAATGCGCTTGAGACATAATAGTAGCACCACATGTGCGCTTGTGATGTCATAGGATTAACCTAACTGTACATAACTCGACGAACTGGGACTTTTGAACATCTGAACTACAGTGATCCCTCGCTACTTTGTGGTTCACTTATCGCGGCTTCAGTGCATCGCAGATTTTTTTTCAGGGAAAAACGTTTTTTTTGAAGGAGTCTTTCTCCGAGAGAAGAACATTGTTATTGGTAGTTGTTGGCACTCTTTCCTTTTTGGCAATAGAGAAGAAAAAACATATTTTTTAATAATGGCATGCAAATGTGCAAACAAAGTAAAAGAAACAACACTGCAAACAAAACAGAATAAAATCAAACACACTGACTAGAATGCTCCTGTTCTCTATTCTAAAAAAAAAGAGACAAAAAAGAAAGTGCCAACAACTACCGATAACATTGTTATTCTCTCGGAGAAAGACTCCTTCAAAAAAAAGTTTTTTTTGGACTACATTGTACTGTACGAGGGTTCACTGTATGCTATTATTGCAGTAGGAATTCACCTAGCAAATAAAATCGCCTGATCGCCTGAAGTATCCCGGCTGCTTATCGAACCCGACGGCAGCCACTCATCGGAGGAATCCGGAGTAGAGTCACCCAACAGATCACCCACAGTTAGTTGTGCAGCTACGCTGCCATTCCAATACTGTGCCAGCGTAGACAGTAATTGTGACTAAAATTCTTCGCATAATCGCCGCTCTCCTCCATTAAAACACTGAAAGGAAGGTCCTACACCCCCATGTTCTTCACGGGGTGATCGAGGTTGTTTTTTTTTTTTTGGAGCAAAGCACAATTGCCCCCTGGTGAGAGGGTAATACATGACCTTCAGTTCTGAAATTATCACGCAAGATTGACCGGAACGTGATCGTCTTTCCTTTCCTCTTCCTTTCATAACTTTGATTTCACAGCATATAGCTATAATTTACGTTTTAAGACTTGCGCTGAATATTCATGAAGTCTTGTTTTCGAGTTGATGACGATCCCCATGTGACGTCACGTTTGGACCGCCCCTGACCGAGAAAGCGACATACAATGCATTTTGGGTACTTTGTTTGGTCAGAAAACTTTGTGTTGATCCGTGTTGATGGTGAAATTAGAAGGAAAACACATAAATAACGCCATGGTGAATCGTTGTGTGTTGCACCAAGACAACTATTTGATATTCGCTGACACAAATTCCCAGCTGACAAATCAGCCCATTTCCAGCGGAGCTTGGGCGCAATCTTCTGCATTTTCTGGGTGCTACATTGCTGTCATTGACGGCTCAAATTGATACGGCTCCTTGAATCAATTGCAAACATTTATGCTTTCCTCTTCAGAACTATTTGAATCATATTCATAACTGGATGAGTAACAAGAAAACATCTCCGAATCTGAAGCCATTGTTTTGATTCTCGATCAAAGGCAAGACGTCTTGGCGTGACGTCACGTACAGGGGGGTGGGACCTTCTGAAACTGACCATTTCCGGATTCAGTTTGAAGTCATTTTTATTGGTGTTTTTCATTTAACTAAAAATATCAGCCTGCCTGATTTGGGTATTTTAGATGCTATAAAACGTTTTTCTGATGTCAGTGGGAAACAAAAACAAAAAATGGTGCCGGTTGTCCTTTAAATGTAGTATGTACAAAAACTACAAACCTCATAGCACAGTAAGTACACTACAACCCAATTTATTAACTGTCTTTCAAATGTGAAAAATATCCCTGATCAGTTAATGAATTTGTCTCAAGGAATATGGCGTTTACATACTATTTCGCAGATACTTGGAGGAGGAAATGGAAATAGATTAAAATAACATATGCACTGTGATTTATCAAGATTGCGTCTGTTTTTAATAAGTTTCCATCGAAGGGGCAAAGTTAAAGAAATCAACATTTATTGAAAAATGGAATCACTTTCAACATTCAAAACATATTATTACACAACGAAATATTCAAGCTCAATAATACCTACTTGTGTTAAATTCCGCTAAATCATAGATGGTTTGTCCTGACCGCGCGCTCAACAAACTCCTCACTGACGCCCTCGCCTTCACGCGCTAACAATACACGTGTACCGTTGCCGAGCACACAAACATAGACTACCTGCAGTTGAAATTTGCATACTCGGCACGGCAGCCAATCAGAAGCCTGCTTCTTTCTTCCGGACTTTCGCGAGCGTTATAAAGTCGTGCAATTGCATGTCATGTTCCAAAATAGATGCACAGAACCTCAGCCCAGAAGAAAGATTCAAAAGAAGCTAACAAGATATGTGACGCTACAAAACGTAAATTTACATTAAACCGTGACTGTAAAGTGTACATGAGACTTATGAAAGGGGCTTAGTGGCTCGTCGCAAGCAATGCAAACGTTGCATTGTGCACGGCAATGACAATCGACTACTGCAGCAAAATCTACAGCCATGCACATTTACCGTAAATTAAGCAAGGTAGCATTTATAGTAGGTGCATTCTTGATTAAAAAAAACACTTTATACTTTCTGACAATGTTTTTTGTTGTCTCATTGTGCTTCAAGTTGTGAAAAATGGGGCAGGCAACTTTTCAGTTATCTGCCCTGTTGTTCGCTAACTTTTTGTCATGAGTTTTAGACACTGTACTATAATTTGGGCAAATTCGGCGGGCCGGATTAAAAAGCCTAACGGGCCTTATGTGGCCCGCGGGCCGTAGTTTGCCCATATCTGTGCTAGGCGCTCGTGGACTGCTGTGAGTTTCTTTAGCCAGTAGGTGTGGACCATATCCTGGCCTGGTGCCGTCCAGTTTTTGATACCTGAGACTCTTTCTTGTATGTCTGCCGCTGTAATGGTAACTGGGTTCTGTTCAGGGAGGTTGCTGTGCTCCTCTTTCAGAGTCACCAGCCATTGTGCACTGCTGTTATGTGCGACCTCCTTCTCGCACATGCCTTTCCAATATATATATATATATATATATATATATATATATATATATATATATATATATATATATATATATATATATATATAGTGGTACCTTGGCTTACGCGCTTAATAGGTTACCAGACAGTGTGTAAGGTGAAAATTGTGTCTCCCAAAAATTAATTTCCCATAGGAAACCATTAAAATGAGAATAATCCATTCCCAGGTCTCCATAAAATATAATTTTCAACTAAATAAGCCTTAAAACTACACACAATATACCTTATTCTATGTATAATAGATGTGCTATTGTATTGTAATGAAAGAAATACACTGCACTGTATAATAGAGTCATTTTATTTACATTTGTGATGGTCGTTGATAGCTTGATGGTGTTGGAGGTCGGAAGGAATTGCTTTTTGGAAGGAGAGTCACATTCCATAAAGACTGTAATTAAAGAAATAAACAACTGTATAATAAAGTTTTATTTACCTTTGTGATGGTCGTTGATGGCTTATGGAAGCATCATTTTTGCTGACTAAAAACTTCTTGACACCTGTTGCTTTCTCACTTGTAAGGTCTTACGAAACTGAGGCATCACATTATCTTTCATCATGTTGATGTTTCTCATAGCCACAGTCTTTTCTGAATGGAAGATGCCCTTCCTGACACAACCCTCTGTATTTATCCGGGCTTGGGACCAGCACAATAAGACACTGGATTGTGCCCCCTTGTGGCTACATTTTTAGATGCTATTAACTGCCAGATTTTTTTTTCCCAAAAAGCCAAGAAAACAAACGTTTTCTGCAGAGAAGGAAATTCTTTTAGCACTTTCTGTAGGAGTTGGGGTGATACTCCACTCGGACCAGGCTCTGTACAATTATTTACTAACATCATACTGTACCATTTTCATCTCACAGCATCAAAGAGGTAAAAAAGGCATTGACAATGCGCTTGAGACATAATAGTAGCACCACATGTGCGCTTGTGATGTCATAGGATTAACCTAACTGTACATAACTCGACGAACTGGGACTTTTGAACATCTGAACTACAGTGATCCCTCGCTACTTTGTGGTTCACTTATCGCGGCTTCAGTGCATCGCAGATTTTTTTTCAGGGAAAAACGTTTTTTTTGAAGGAGTCTTTCTCCGAGAGAAGAACATTGTTATTGGTAGTTGTTGGCACTCTTTCCTTTTTGGCAATAGAGAAGAAAAAACATATTTTTTAATAATGGCATGCAAATGTGCAAACAAAGTAAAAGAAACAACACTGCAAACAAAACAGAATAAAATCAAACACACTGACTAGAATGCTCCTGTTCTCTATTCTAAAAAAAAAGAGACAAAAAAGAAAGTGCCAACAACTACCGATAACATTGTTATTCTCTCGGAGAAAGACTCCTTCAAAAAAAAGTTTTTTTTGGACTACATTGTACTGTACGAGGGTTCACTGTATGCTATTATTGCAGTAGGAATTCACCTAGCAAATAAAATCGCCTGATCGCCTGAAGTATCCCGGCTGCTTATCGAACCCGACGGCAGCCACTCATCGGAGGAATCCGGAGTAGAGTCACCCAACAGATCACCCACAGTTAGTTGTGCAGCTACGCTGCCATTCCAATACTGTGCCAGCGTAGACAGTAATTGTGACTAAAATTCTTCGCATAATCGCCGCTCTCCTCCATTAAAACACTGAAAGGAAGGTCCTACACCCCCATGTTCTTCACGGGGTGATCGAGGTTGTTTTTTTTTTTTTGGAGCAAAGCACAATTGCCCCCTGGTGAGAGGGTAATACATGACCTTCAGTTCTGAAATTATCACGCAAGATTGACCGGAACGTGATCGTCTTTCCTTTCCTCTTCCTTTCATAACTTTGATTTCACAGCATATAGCTATAATTTACGTTTTAAGACTTGCGCTGAATATTCATGAAGTCTTGTTTTCGAGTTGATGACGATCCCCATGTGACGTCACGTTTGGACCGCCCCTGACCGAGAAAGCGACATACAATGCATTTTGGGTACTTTGTTTGGTCAGAAAACTTTGTGTTGATCCGTGTTGATGGTGAAATTAGAAGGAAAACACATAAATAACACCATGGTGAATCGTTGTGTGTTGCACCAAGACAACTATTTGATATTCGCTGACACAAATTCCCAGCTGACAAATCAGCCCATTTCCAACGGAGCTTGGGCGCAATCTTCTGCATTTTCTGGGTGCTACATTGCTGTCATTGACGGCTCAAATTGATACGGCTCCTTGAATCAATTGCAAACATTTATGCTTTCCTCTTCAGAACTATTTGAATCATATTCATAACTGGATGAGTAACAAGAAAACATCTCCGAATCTGAAGCCATTGTTTTGATTCTCGATCAAAGGCAAGACGTCTTGGCGTGACGTCACGTACAGGGGGGTGGGACCTTCTGAAACTGACCATTTCCGGATTCATTTTGAAGTCATTTTTATTGGTGTTTTTCATTTAACTAAAAATATCAGCCTGCCTGATTTGGGTATTTTAGATGCTATAAAACGTTTTTCTGATGTCAGTGGGAAACAAAAACAAAAAATGGTGCCGGTTGTCCTTTAAATGTAGTATGTACAAAAACTACAAACCTCATAGCACAGTAAGTACACTACAACCCAATTTATTAACTGTCTTTCAAATGTGAAAAATATCCCTGATCAGTTAATAAATTTGTCTCAAGGAATATGGCGTTTACATACTATTTCGCAGATACTTGGAGGAGGAAATGGAAATAGATTAAAATAACATATGCACTGGTGATTTATTGCGTCTGTTTTTAATAAGTTTCCATCGAAGGGGCAAAGTTAAAGAAATCAACATTTATTGAAAAATGGAATCACTTTCAACATTCAAAACATATTATTACACAACGAAATATTCAAGCTCAATAATACCTACTTGTGTTAAATTCCGCCAAATCATAGATGGTTTGTCCTGACCGCGCGCTCAACAAACTCCTCACTGACGCCCTCGCCTTCACGCGCAAACAATACACGTGTACCGTTGCCGAGCACACAAACATAGACTACCTGCAGTTGAAATTTGCATACTCGGCACGGCAGCCAATCAGAAGCCTGCTTCTTTCTTCCGGACTTTCGCGAGCGTTATAAAGTCTTGCAATTGCATGTCATGTTCCAAAATAGATGCACAGAACCTCAGCCCAGAAGAAAGATTCAAAAGAAGCTAACAAGATATGTGACGCTACAAAACGTAAATTTACATTAAACCGTGACTGTAAAGTGTACGTGAGACTTATGAATGGGGCTTAGTGGCTCGTCGCAAGCAATGCAAACGTTGCATTGTGCACGGCAATGACAATCGACTACTGCAGCAAAATCTACAGCCATGCACATTTACCGTAAATTAAGCAAGGTAGCATTTATAGTAGGTGCATTCTTGATTAAAAAAAAAAACTTTATACTTTCTGACAATGTTTTTTGTTGTCTCATTGTGCTTCAAGTTGTGAAAAATGGGGCAGGCAACTTTTCAGTTATCTGCCCTGTTGTTCGCTAACTTTTTGTCATGAGTTTTAGACACTGTTTGTACTATAATTTGGGCAAATTCGGCGGGCCGGATTAAAAAGCCTAACGGGCCTTATGTGGCCCGCGGGCCGTAGTTTGCCCATATCTGTCCTAGGCGCTCGTGGACTGCTGTGAGTTTCTTTAGCCAGTAGGTGTGGACCATATCCTGGCCTGGTGCCGTCCAGTTTTTGATACCTGAGACTCTTTCTTGTATGTCTGCCGCTGTAATGGTAACTGGGTTCTGTTCAGGGAGGTTGCTGTGCTCCTCTTTCAGAGTCACCAGCCATTGTGCACTGCTGTTATGTGCGACCTCCTTCTCGCATATGCCTTTCCAATATATATATATATATATATATATATATATAGTGGTACCTTGGCTTACGCGCTTAATAGGTTACCAGACAGTGTGTAAGGTGAAAATTGTGTCTCCCAAAAATTAATTTCCCATAGGAAACCATTAAAATGAGAATAATCCATTCCCAGGTCTCCATAAAATATAATTTTCAACTAAATAAGCCTTAAAAATACACACAATATACCTTATTCTATGTATAATAGATGTGCTATTGTATTGTAATGAAAGAAATACACTGCACTGTATAATAGAGTCATTTTATTTACATTTGTGATGGTCGTTGATAGCTTGATGGTGTTGGAGGTCGGAAGGAATTGCTGTTTGGAAGGAGAGTCACATTCCATAAAGACTGTAATTAAAGAAATAAACAACTGTATAATAAAGTTTTATTTACCTTTGTGATGGTCGTTGATGGCTTATGGAAGCATCATTTTTGCTGACTAAAAACTTCTTGACACCTGTTGCTTTCTCACTTGTAAGGTCTTACGAAACTGAGGCATCACATTATCTTTCATCATGTTGATGTTTCTCATAGCCACAGTCTTTTCTGAATGGAACTGTTCAATAAAAGCCTGCACATCATTCCACTTAGCGAACATTACCTTGATGCTCTCACTTGATGCTGCAGCCATCTCCTCCTCCTCGCCCTCAGATGACAACTCCTGAATGGCTTGCTTCTGCTTGTCCTCTTGAAGGCAAATCAAATCCTCTGTGCTGATGACCTCCTTATGGTCAGCAACAAGCTCCTCGATGTCATCTGCATCTACTTTGAGTCGCATGTTCTGTCCAATGGAAACAATGCCGTCCAAAACAACAGAGTCATGAGGATCAAATCCTTCAAAGTCCCTCTCAAGGATGCGTGCGGGCCACAAATTCTTCCTGTCTGCATTCAAGGATCGAAGGGTAATATCATGCCAACCCTTTTCTATCAGCTGAACACAATGATACACATTGAAATGGTCCTTCCAACAATCCCTAAGGCAGGGGTCGGGAACCTTTTTGACTGAGAGAGCCATAAAAGTAAAATATTTAGAAATGTTTTTCAGCGAGAGCCACACGCACGCGCGCGCGCACATACAATCGCTCGCACACGCGCGGACACTTTTCAACAAAATATCAGAATTCATTATTTAAAATAACTGTGATAGTACTCACCGTTAACATGAATGGTTTTCCGTTCCTCGTGTTTGGTAAAATTCCAGGAAAACGATCGGAATGAAATTCAATTTGCTGGTCCAGAGGCAAAGTTACTGCTCGCTAGCCTGCACACGGCTCATAAGCTTCCACACTTGCTATCTGCAATATACTTCTCGCAGAAGTATGTCGATGCTAACGTTAACATGGCGCTTGTTAAAATGTCACTGACATTCGACTGTTTCATCGATGGTATTGTTTCATTGCTCCTCGCCGTCTTGCTGGAGCTCAAACACTTGGAAAATATTTCAAAAGGAACAGGCCGAGATTCCCCCGTGCACGCCCGCATTCGGTGATCGAAAGCCGGCTTGAAGACCTCCGCAGACGCCCGCTGTCACACTTCCAGGGAGGCTGCGTCACCCCCCAGCTCACTCCCACCCGATGCGGTTCCCCGCACACACACCGGTGTATTCACGCTGAAGTGCACTCGTTGGGCTCAGTTAAAAGGGCGTTTACCTGTTTCAACATGACGGCCACTATCATCCAATCAACATGGCGCTTTCGGCCATTCTAGGTCAGTGTCATCCAATCAAAATTGCGCTTTCCGCCAACTGCAGCCCCAACGGGAAAAATGAACGGCGAAAAAAAACAACGAAACGAAAAAGTAAATACATATTTTAGTTTTATCGGCGAGCCATATGCAATCATCAAAAGAGCCATATATGGCTCGCGAGCCATAGGTTCCCGACCCCTGCCCTAAGGGATAGTTCGGTGTCATTAGTCACGAGAAAGCATCGAGTAAATTAAGCCTTTTGGTAAAGCTTCTTAAAGCTTGCGATCACTTGCTGGTCCATGAGCTTCAGGAGAGGGGTTGTGTTGGGAGAGAGGAATTTCACCTTGATGAAATTAAGATCACCCTGAAGTTCCTCCTCCAAATTTGGTGGATACGCTGGGGCATTGTCAAGGAGAAGAAGACACTTGACAGGGAGTCCTTTCTCCTCAAGATATTTCCTCACTGAACGAGCGAAAATGTCAGTCCAGTCCATAAACAGGAGACGAGTAACCCAAGCTTTGGTGTTGTACTTCCACATTACAGAAAGCTTGGATTTAACCACCTGGTTTCTCCTGGAGGCCATTGGGTTATCTGAATGATAACCAACATTGGTTTTATCTTACAGTCACCACTGGCATTAGCACAAAACAGGAGGGTTAGCCCATTAGGGTTTATGCCCAGGGGCAGATTTCTCTTCCTGTGTTATGAAAGTCCGGTTAGGCATCTTTAAAAAAAAAAAAAAAAAAAAGGCTGGTCTCATCTGCATTAAATACTTGCTGAGGAACGTACCTTTCTTCTTTCACCGGTTTGAGGAATGATCCCTTAAAGGCTTCGGCAGCTTTACTGTCAGAACTGGCTGCTTCACCATGACGAGTAACGCAGTGAATCCCAGTACTGCGCTTAAAGTTCTCGAACCATCCGTTGCTGGCTTTAAAATGAGCAATAAGCGCTGAACTTCCAGGTTGCCACATGGTGATATCAGAGTGAATTTGCCGTGCTTGCCGTGCGGGAGGGAGAGAGGGGGGAAGGGGAAGTATGTGTGTGCCCCCCCCCCCCCCCCCGCCGCCTTTTTTCCTCATTTGTCATTCTCATCCCTGCACAATGTATCTGAAACAGGAGTAACCGTGGGCTGCTCACAGAGTAAAGAGGATTTAGTTCCTTACTTATTGCCAATCATAGGATGACGTAGGCTATGCCACACTAAGTGGCAAGACCAGTTAAAAATTCTGACGTAAACATACTTTTTGTGTCATGCTCGTAAAGAGTCACAGATGTCAGACGATAAATTGGTGAGTATGTCATGGGCTGTTGACTCGTTAATACTTCAAAAACTGTCCCAAGACACACACTGTTTGTTTGTGAGATATCTGTCTGGTCTGTGTAAGCTCTCTGTCGTACAGGAGTCGTCCATCGATGAAAAGGTTTCTTCAAACCTTTTTATTGATATCTGTCTGGTCAAAATCACTTGTGTAGTCTGACATTAGCATTAGGGAAACTAAAGGAAATGTGCAGATGTCCCATAATGCCAAACTAAATTGACATTGCAGAACAATTATCTCTGAGAGTAAGTGGTAGCGTTTTTATGTGTGAATGTTGACAATTGAGGGTTCCCACAAGAGGAAAACAAAGCACACGTATTGTTTGCGTCTGATCATTTAATAACCCCCTAAAAAGAATGAATTATTATTTAAGGTAGCATCGCAGGATCCGTTTTTCTGTGGGTGAGCAGCGCCAGCCACACACGCCAGCGTTCACTCAACCCGGAAGTAACTCAAATAGATAGAAACCTAGCTAGCTAATAGATAACTAATAGCTAGCTATCTAGAAAGCGAGCCAGCTAACGCATATACAGATAGATAGCCTGCTAGGCAGCCAGAAAGCTAGCTAGTTAGCCAGCCAGCTAGATAGCTAGCCAGCTAGATAGCTAATAGCTAGCCAGCTAACCAACTAACAGATGTACAGGAAGATGGCTCGCCAGCCGGCTAGATAGCTCGCCAGCCGGCTAGATAGCTCGCCAGCCGGCAAGAAAGCCAGCCAGCCATACCGCTAATAGATATACAGGAAGATAGCTTACCAGCCTAGCTTGTAAAGTGACCGTAATAGTTTTGAAAGGCGCTTAGAAATCCAATGTATTATTATTATCGTGTTTTGCGTCCATTGGCGGAGAACAATATGGAAATGTATTGTTTGATTGAAGGATTGAAGGCCATCTACTGTTTGAATTAAAATCTTGCATCAAGGAATTGACTGAATCCAAATGAATTTGTCACATTTTGTTTTGCAGTTATTCAGTCCCTTATTGCACTGGTGAATGACCCCCAGCCAGAGCATCCCCTGCGGGCAGACCTAGCAGAAGAATATTCAAAGGACCGTAAAAAATTCTTGAAGAACGCCGAAGAATTTACAAAGAAACATGGCGAAAAGCGGCCAATGGACTGATCACTTGATAAGCATTTAGCCCTCTGTCTCTTTCTCCCCTGACCTCTTTTCTGCCCAACCAAATATCTACCCTGTCTCAACCCCCTCCCCACCCTTTTACTACCCGTGTCAATCACGGCCCTTTCTTGCCCCTCACACTGCTCCATCTTGCAGCCCAGGAACGGCCGCGCTGAAGCAAGCAGTGGCAGCCTGCGCCTACCTTCCCACCTGCTCTGTGGATCAGACCGCTTCCTCTCTCCTCTCCTTCCTACCAGCCATAGATTCCCATAACTTCGCTAACTTTTCTACTCTTATTCGTGAAAAAAAAAAATGGGTGAAGACATGGGGAGTCGAATAGAAATTCTAAAGAGTAATGTGTTAATTTTCTGTTTGCTTTTCATCTATATAAAGTATTGTGTTAAATATATCTCATACACATTTTTTTGCAGGCATTAAAAACTGGTCGATTAATCATTCTTAGCCACATCAGCAGTAACACATCCAAAGATTGTAAGAAAATATTTGCTATGTGGGGTCTCCCACACCCAGACTGTGATTCCCTTACTGACACCCAGTTCTTTTTAGACTTGCACTGTATTATGTGGAATAATCCCACATTTCTGCTTGCCCAGTTGACCCTCTGAACAGAGGCAAACCGTTGTTGTCCCATATCTGAATTGAATTGTGACAAAAGTTCCAATGTATTTGTAAGAAAGAAGAAAAAAACACTCAGCAGGCTCATTTTTAAGAAAAACAACGGAACATTTATTTTTATGGGTTTGATCAGGTATACCAAAATGTTCCCTGTGTGGAAAACAGTTTTTGTCAGACTAAGGCCTAATCTTTTAATTCTGAAAATAATTTTGATTGGCACCTTGATACGTAAAATGTACAAGTAGGTGCAGCCTGCTAGTTTACTTTGTACTGTTCATGTCTTCTCACTGATAGTCATTGCAGTGTAATCATCTTCATTTAAGACCACCCCATTACCCATATTATGGTAGCAGATTGACTGCTCAGATTCCCATACGGAAAAGGACCTAAATGGCCTCCAAAGTTGGAGCGGTGGTCACAGAGCACAGTTCAGCTTAGACAGACCATCTTAAAGCGAACTGGGAGAGGGGCTAGCGATTTAGCGATATAGTATAAGGACACAGAAAGGTACTTCGTGGCCAAAAAGCAACATGTAACAGCAGTTTGATCTGGTCTCGGTTACTGTTTCATAATAAAGCTGGCTAACCATTTTGCCTCACTGCCTACCTGATAGTTACATTTTTTAAAACGAATGAAATCAAATTATATACTTTGCATGAGCAAATCAAAATCTCAAGAATGATTGACTGTTTTTTTTTTCACATGGAGATGTAAAGCGTCAAATCTGTCAGAAAACCTGAACATCCAAATAGCCTTTTCACAGGTAAGTTTACATGCGCGCGCGCACACACACACACACACACATATAAATATCCAGGTAACATCCGAGTTACGACCGGGTTTCGTTCCGACAAAATGGTCGTAAGTCGTAAATCGAAAAGCATTCAAAATGGCTGACGCAAGGCTATCACGTGATCATAACAAATGATGAGATGCTGGCACCTCCTATACGACAGGATAGTATACGATGTCAATCTGTTGTTTTTAAGCGACGTTTTCTATTGAATACTATTATATCGCAAAATGTTGATAGTTCATTTATAATTCTTGTAACTTTTAGTGTCATTTTAATGATTTTAGATTTCGTATTAGAGATCTTTATTACTGTGTCGGCTACGCACGGCTTCCCACGCATGCGAGCTGTCTGCACCGCCGTGTGCGAGTTGCTTCTCACCATTGTCGGGTTTCCCATTGCTCCCCCACACTTGTTGTTTTTGGTATTCTTTATTTTTGATTAATCCCCTGTTTCTCTTTTTGGGACCAGCGCTTTGTGTTGGAGCTTAATAAATCATCCTGCACGGACCTCTGTCTCTGTCGCGTTGCTGGCTTTAGGGGTGACAGCCGCAGAAGAAAAAAAAAAGGTCTGGCGGTCGTGGTCGTAAGTACAGGTGGTCGTAACTCGGGCCGGTCGTAAATCGGATGTTACACACATATATATATATTGTGTATATATGTATGTATGTATATATATCTATGTATATATGTGTATATATATATATATATATATATATATGTATGTATATATATATATATATATATATATATATATATATATATATATATATATATGTATATGTATGTATATATATATATATATGTATATGTATGTATATATATATATATATATATATATATATATATATGTATGTATATATATATACATATATATATATATATATATATATATATATATATATATATATATATATGTATGTGTATATATATATATATATATATATGTGTATGTATATACATATATATATATATATATATATATATATATATGTATATATATGTATATATATGTATATATGTATGTATATATATATATATATGGCGGCTGGATAGCTCAGTTGATAAGGCATCGGTTTGGCATATGGGAGACGAGGGTTCGAATCTCACTTGTGGCAGAGAAAATGAGCAGAAATGAGCACAATGACATCATCCAGTGTGGGTCCTTGGGCAAGACCCTTCACGCTAATGCCTACCTCATACAATGATGAGAGACAATAAATGGAATGACATGCCGGCTCAGACGTCGCCCGGCCAAACAAGGTCTGCGTCAGGTGCTGGGGAACCAGAGCACCCTGATGAAAAATGGGCTACTGGAACAAAGCGGAGATGGACGAGATGCGATAACATGGCTCTGTTGGAATGCTACTACTCAAGCAACCCTAGTCAGAGGGGTTACATGCGGAGAATGGGGGCGGAATGGTTACTTCGAAACCCACAGTCACGATTGACCACGAAACAACTAGTAGCTCAGTGTTCCAATATCCACAAACGGCAATTGCTATCACAACTTGAGATTGATGAGGTACAACACAAATTCCGAGGTGAAGGGCCCCAGGCTGCCACATCACAGGAAGAGGTTCAACCAGAGATTGGGAGGCAAGCCCCAATGAATAATGAGATTGGGAAGCCAGCCCCAATAAATGAAATGCTGAGCGAGGCAGCAAATGACCTGAGAGATAAGATCATGGCAAGAATGAAAACTGGGCAACGAAGGCACCGATTACAACGGCTATGTGAAGTACCACCTGAAAGTCTCATGGAAACTGTGAATGCAGCACTGAGAACGATCCCGACCGGAACGATCACGGAAACCAATGAGCTGATATACACCTCAGCATCAGTGATCCTAGACATGCTTGGCTACAAGAGCAACCATGAGAGCCACGAGATTCATTACCCACCATGGAAAAGACGGTTGGAGGCCAAGATCAAGGCGGCTCGGAAAGATGTGAGTCAATTGACGGAGACCCAGAGAGGTGTGAATAAAAGGCCAATACCCAAGAGGTACATGCAGATAACCATACCTGAAGCACTCGAAACTGCCAAACAAAGGCTCCAGGCCTTGGCCAGTCGCCTAAAGAGGTACACGAAAGAGAATGAGGCCAGAAGAATAAACAGGCTGTTCGCAACACAACCTGCGAAAGTGTACGCTCAGTGGCAGGGTTCTAACAGCAGAGCAGACCCTCCAAGGCTGGAAACTGAAAGATACTGGAAAGGCATATGGGAGAAGGAGGGCGCACATAACAGCAGTGCACAATGGCTGGTGACTCTGAAAGAGGAGCACAGCAACCTCCCTGAACAGAACCCAGTTACCATCACAGCGGCAGATATACAAGGAAGAGTCTCAGGTATGAAAAACTGGACGGCACCAGGCCCGGATATGGTCCACACCTACTGGCTAAAGAAACTCACAGCTCTCCACGAGCGCCTAGCAGCACAAATGAACCAGCTGCTGATGGATGGGACTCACCCAGGATGGCTAACCGAAGGGCGAACAATCCTGATCATGAAGGATTCCTCAAAGGGTGCAGTTCCTTCCAACTATCGGCCAATAACCTGTCTCTCCACAACATGGAAGCTCATGTCAGGCATCATTGCGGCTAAGATAAGTGGACACATGGATCAATACATGAGCAAAGCACAGAAAGGCATTAGTAGAGATACTAGAGGTGCCAAACATCAGCTGCTGGTTGACAGAACAGTCGCTCAAGACTGCAGGTCCCGACATACCAACCTGTGCACAGCCTGGATTGATTACAAGAAAGCATATGACTCGATGCCACACACATGGATCAATGAATGCTTGGAGTTGTATAAGGTCAACAGGACCCTGAGAGCCTTCGTTGCAAACTCGATGAGGATGTGGAAAACCACACTTGAAGCCAATGGCAAGCCACTAACGCAAGTGTCCATCAAATGTGGCATATACCAAGGTGATGCACTCTCCCCACTGCTGTTCTGCATAGGACTGAACCCCCTCAGCCAGATAATCGCCAAGACAGGCTATGGATACCGCCTCAGAAATGGAGCTACGATCAGTCACCTCCTCTACATGGATGATATCAAGCTGTATGCTAAGAGCGAAAGGGACATAGACTCCCTGATCCACACAACCAGGATCTACAGCAGTGATATCGGAATGTCATTCGGGCTGGAGAAATGTAGTCGGATGGTGACTAAGAGGGGCAAGGTAGTTCACACTGAAGGGGTCTCACTCCCTGAAGGAACAATAGCAGACATTGAAAACAGCTACAAGTACCTCGGTATACCACAGGCCAATGGCAACCTCGAATTAGCAACAAGGAAAGCGGCTACGACCAAATACCTCCAGCGGGTGAGGCAAGTCCTCAGAAGCCAGCTCAATGGCAAGAACAAGACCCGGGCAATAAACAGCTATGCCCTGCCAGTGATCAGATACCCTGCAGGAATAATAAGGTGGCCAAAGGAAGAGATTCAGACCACGGATGTTAAGACCCGAAAACTCCTCACCATGCACGGAGGGTTCCATCCCAAGTCCAGCACCCTGAGACTGTACACAAGCCGTAAGGAAGGAGGCCGGGGACTAGTGAGTGTGAGAGCCACTGTCCAGGATGAAACATCCAAGCTCCATGAATACATCAAAGAGAAGGCTCCAACGGATGATGTACTCAGAGAATGTCTCAGTCAATGGGGAACAGAGGATGAGGTGCTGGAAGAGGGACAATCATGGGAGGAAAAGCCCCTACACGGGATGTACCACCGAACCATAGCAGAAGTGGCTGATCTCAAGAAGTCCTATCAGTGGCTAGAGAGGGCTGGCCTAAAGGACAGCACAGAGGCACTCATCCTGGCTGCCCAAGAACAGGCCCTGAACACCAGAGCCATAGAGGCAAGGATATACCACACCAGACAAGACCCAAGGTGTAGGTTGTGCAAAGAGGCACCTGAGACAATCCAACACGTAACTGCAGGGTGTAAGATGCTGGCAGGGAAAGCCTACATGGAGCGCCATAACCAGGTGGCTGGCATAGTCTACCGAAACATCTGTGCGGAGTATGGACTGGAAACCCCAAGGTCAAAATGGGAAACACCTCCCAAGGTGGTGGAGAATGACCGAGCAAAAATCCTGTGGGACTTCCAGATACAGACTGACAAGATGGTAATGGCCAACCAACCAGATATCGTGGTCATAGATAAAGGGGGAAGGAAAGCCGTTGTCGTGGATGTAGCGGTCCCGAGTGATGGGAACATCAGAAAGAAGGAACATGAGAAAATCGAGAAATACCAAGGGCTCAGAGAGGAGCTGGAGAGAGCCTGGAAGGTAAAGGTGACAGTCGTGCCTGTGGTGGTCGGAGCACTTGGGGCAGTGACCCCCAAACTCGACGAGTGGTTGCAACAGATCCCGGGAACAACATCGGATATCTCGGTCCAGAAAAGCGCAGTGCTGGGAACAGCACGGATACTGCGCAGAACCCTCAAGCTTCCTGGCCTCTGGTAGAGGACCCGAGCTGAAATGGGGACAGACACCACCCATGGTGGGTGAGACGAGGATTTATATATATATATATATATATATATATATATATATATATGTATATATGTGTATATATATATGTATGTATGTGTATATATATGTATGTATGTGTATATATATATGTATATATTTATATATGTATATATATATATATATATATGTATATACAGTAAAGTCTCGTTATATCGATATCGGTTATATCGATAGTACTGCTTATTACGATACTATTTCTATGAATGCAAGGAGAAAATTTACATGCAGCAGGATCGGATATATCGATAGTCCGGTTATATCGATATTTTTTCCGACTCCCGAGACAATCGATATAACGAGACTTTACTGTATATCAGGGGTGGGCAAACTTTTTGACTCGCATACATATACATGTGTATATGTATATGTACATGTGTATATATGTATATATGTGTATATATATATTTATATATATGTATGTATATGTGTGTATATGTATATACAGTAAAGTCTCGGTATATCGATAGTACTGCTTATTACGATACTATTTCTATGAATGCAAGGAGAAAATTTACATGCAGCAGGATCGGATATATCGATAGTCCGGTTATATCGATATTTTTTCCGACTCCCGAGAATATCGATATAACGAGACTTTACTGTATATCAGGGGTGAGCAAACTTTTTGACTCGCGGGCCGCATTGGGTTCTAAAATTTGACAGAGGGGCCGGGCCAGGAGCATTTGGAGGGAGCATTTGGGCCGGAAATACTAAACCTAAAGCATTAAAGGACAACTGACGCCTCCCGACAAGTTATGTCCATAATTTGTAAAATCACTTCAAATGACTTAGACTGAGCGTATTTTACAGATTCCACAGCATATAGCTATAGTTTACGTTTTAAGACTTGTGCTGAATATTCATGAAGTCTTGTTTTCGAGTTGATGACGATCCCCATGTGACGTCACGTTTGGATCGCCCATGACCGACAAAGCTACACACAATGCATTTTGCGGTACTTTGTTTAGTCTGAAAACTTCGTGTTGATCCATGTTGATGGCGAAATTAGAAGGAAAACACAAATAACGCGATGGTGAATCGTTGTGTGTTGCACCAAGACAACTATTTGATATTCGCTGACACAAATTCCCAGCTGAAAAATCTGCCCATTTCCAATGGAGCTTGGGCGCCATCTTCTGCATTTACTGGGTGCTACATTGGTGTAATTGACGGCTCGAATTGATATGGGAGGATTCCTTGAATCAATTGCAAACATTTATGCTTTCGTCTTCAGAACTATTTGAATCATATTCATAACTGGATGAGTAACAAGAAAGCATCTTCTCCGAATCTGAAGCCATTGTTTTGATTCTCGAGCAAGGCAAGACGTCTTGGCGTGACATCACGAACAAAGGGGTGGGACCTTCTGAAACTGGTAATTTCTGGATTCATTTTGATGTCATTTTTATTGGTGTTTTTCATTTAACTAAAAATATCAGCCTGCCTGTTTTGGGTATTTTAGATGCTACAAAACGTTTTTCTGATGTCAGTGGGAACCAAAAAAAATGGTGCCGGTTGTCCTTTAAATGTAGTGTGTACAAATCTCATAGCACAGTAAGTACACTACAACCCAATTTATTAACTGTCTTTCAAATGTGAAAAATATCCCTGATCAGTTAATAAATTTGACTCAATGAATATGCAAGATATGGCGTTTACATACTATTTCGCAGATACTTGGAGGAGGAAATGGAAATACATTAAAATAACATATGCACTGTGATTTATCAAGATTGCGTCTGTTTTTAATAAGTTTCCATCAAAGGGGCAAAGTTAAATAAATCAACATTTATTGAAAAATTGAATCACTTTCAACATTCAAAACATATTACACAACGAAATATTCAAGCTCAATAATACATACTTGTGTTAAATTCCGCCAAATCATAGATGGTTTGTCCTGACCGCGCGCTCTACAAACTCTCCACTGACGCGCTCGCCTTCACGCGCAAACAATACACGTGTACCGTCGCCGAGCACACCGACATAGGCTACCTGCAGTTGAAATTTGCATACTCGGCACGGCAGCCAATCAGAAGCCTGCTTCTTTCTTCGGACTTTCGCAAGCATTCTAAGGTCGTGCATTTGCATATCATTTTCCAAAATAGATGCACAGAACCTCAGCCAAGAAGAAAGATTCAAAAGAAGCTAACAACATATGTGACGCTACGAAACGTAAATTTACATTAAACCATGACTCTACTGTACGTGAGACTTATGAAAGGGGCTTAGTGGCTTGTCGCAAGCAATGCAAACGTTGCATTGTGACCGTAATAACAGATGACTATGTAATGGTATGAGCAAATCGTATTTGCATGTTCTAGTTCTACTGGTGATGCCTGGCTAGTATAGATCAAAGGATGCGCTTCTGCAAGTCAGTCTGATGAGAGCCTACGTCACAGGGGTCGGGAACCTATGGCTCGCGAGCCATATATGGCTCTTTTGATGATTGCATATGGCTCGCCGATAAAACTAACATATGTATTTACTTTTTCGTTTCGTCATTTTTTTTCGCCGTTCATTTCCCGTTGGCGCTGCAGTTGGCGGAAAGCGCAATTTTGATTGGATGACACTGACCTAGAATGGCCGAAAGCGCCATGTTGATTGGATGAGAGTGGCCGTCATGTTGAAACAGGTAAACGCCCTTTTAACTGAGCCCAACGAGTGCACTTCAGCGTGAATACACCGGTGTGTGTGTGTGCGGGGAACCGCATCGGGTGGGAGTGAGCTGGGGGGTGACGCAGCCTCCCTGGAAGTGTGACAGCGAGCGTCTGCGGAAGTCTTCAAGCCGGCTTTCGATCACCGAATGCGGGCGTGCACGGGGGAATCTCGGCCTGTTCCTTTTGAAATATTTTCAAAGTGTTTGAGCTCCAGCAAGACGGCGAGGAGAGAAAATGTTCTGATTCTAATTTGCAATGAAACAATACCATCAATGAAACAGTCGAATGTCAGTGACATTTTAACAAGCCCCATGTTAACGTTAGCATCGACATACTTCTGCGAGAAGTATGCAGATAGCAAGTGTGGAAGCTTATGAGCCGTGTGCAGGCTAACTAGCAGTAACTTCGCCTCTGGACCGGCAAATTGAATTTCATTCCGATCGTTTTCCTGGAATTTTACCAAACATGAGGAACTGAAAACCATTCATGTTAACGGTGAGTACTATCACAAAGTTATTTTAAATACATTCTGATATTTTGTTGAAAAGTGGCCGCGCGTGTGCGCGCGGACGTGCGTGTGGCTCTCGCTGAAAAACATTTCTAAGTATTTTACTTTTATGGCTCTCTTAGTCAAAAAGGTTCCCGAACCCTGTGTTAGCTGCAGAGCTGTGGGTGGACGTAAAGCTTCCATTTCTGCAGTTTTTTTTGCGATCAGAGATGAATTTGCGCGTGTTTGAATCCATCCATCCATTTCCCTGAATTGGTTGCCAGCAAATCGCAGGGCACACAAAGACATACAACAGTCACACTCACACCTCGCGACAATTTGGAGTGGTCAATCTGCCTGCCGTGCATGTTTTTGGAGTGTGGGAGGAAACCGGAGGACCCGGAGAAAACCCACTCGGGCCCAGGGAGAGCATGCAAACTCCACAAAGGGAGGCACTGTGAAGCCGGTGTGCTAACCACTCGACTACCGGGCCGCCTGTTTGAATGACAGAACGCTTAAATTATTCAGCTATCGATCAACACTGACTGATCTTATGCTGGTTAACTCGAATGCTAACATATTCTTCATCGTCGAAAAGAGAGGCATAACTCACCCGCCTGTGGGTGACAGGAAATCTCCATCTTCGTCGTCCCCACCGAACATGTTATCGGTTGAAATCTACCTAAAAATAAGACACGTGGTGTAGAGAGAAAACTATGTTTTACATGGCAAGTTGTACAACTTTTCAGCACCCTTCCTGGTTGTGGATTGTCAACCGACTTTCCACATGATTCACGTCTGACGTTGAGGCTCTTGTTGCCTGAAAGGTGACATTTGTAGGCTGATGACGACATCGCGCCGCGCCGAGGATGCGCAATCGCGGCGGTCGATTGTTGTGCGACCTGGCAGCCACTTTCGTTGATCGCGGTCAAGCCAGCCTCCGCTCGCAAAATCGAAGTTAAGTGAGCAGTCACTTCGATTGACAACACTGTGCATTAGTGATGTGTCGTTCGCGAACGATCCGGTACTTAGATCCGGATCCCTGAAGTGAACGAACAGAATCGGCTCCTAAAAAAGAGCCGGAAATGGGAGCCGACTATTTTCCCCCTATTCCCCGCCCCCAGTCTTCGGTTAAACCCGCACTTGATTGGTCAATATCCGTGGTAGAGGAGTGAGGGGTGACTTACAGACACGCAGCAGTGAGGAGAAGGAGGAGGGGTTAGAGAACCAGCAGCACACTGAGTAGCACATGAAACAGAAAAAGGAGACGACAGAGCTTGATAGCGCTCCAAAGAAAAAAACAAAAGTGAAAAGGTGAGGAAATTGATAGACAACACAGTGCCATTTGGACTCGTTTCAACTTGATTGATACTGGAGTTCAAAGGCAGAGTGTAGACTGCAAGGTTAAAATATCCTATCAATCACGCTCCACAAACAACCCGCACAGGCGCATCATCATCATACAGTTAGGACGGCGGAAAAAATCATTGGCACCGCCCTACCCACTCTCGAGGACTTGCACACTGCAAGAATCCGAACAAGGGCGCGGAAAATCCTACTGGACCCTCCGCACCCTGCCCACCACCTTTTCCAGCTACTCCCCTCCGGCAGGCGCTACCGATCCATGCGCACCAAATCCAGCAGACATTTAAACAGCTTCTTCCCCCAAGCCATTAACTCTTTGAACTCTTTGAACTCTTCAACAGTAGCCAAAATGGAACTGTATAGTGCCACTTAGCAGTTTTTTTGACGACGATACTAGTGCAGCGTGTTCTACCGGAAACAAATTCCTTGTGTGTTCTACATACTTGGCAATAAAGATGATTCTGATTCTGATTCTGATAACAGTCCACCCATCCATACAATTTGAAGAAAAAAGAGAAGCAAGGGAACCTGCTATTAATGAAGTTTCGAGTGTCTCTGCCTGCATATTTTGCTGCTGCAATATCACAACTTCCACGTTGTACAACCCAGAGCTCCTTGAGACACTTTATGCAAAAAGCTATCAACCCAGCTAAACAGAACACAATTGATGAGGAACTGGGTAAAATGATTGCAAGTGATTTTAAGCCATTTTCAATTGTGGATGACAAATGATTCAGAAAATATAGTCATGCTGTCAACCCAATGTATGCAATTCCAAGCAGGAAATGTCCACATTGTGGGACTATTAAATGCTTTCTGATTCTGAAAACATTTTCTCAAAGAATCATACCAGAATCATATGTGACAAAAATGTGCTGCAGTCTAAGAACGGTTAAAAAAGCCACAGCTGTTTGTCTAACAACTGACTGCTGGACATCCCGAATCACAACATCCTATATATCAGTTACATGCCACTTTATTGAACATTTCAAAGTGGTCTGCTGGATTGTTTGAGTTCAGTGACAGAAACATTTCTGAAAATTTAGCAGAGGAGCAGCTCCAAGTGGCCAAAGAGTGGGATGTGGGAAACAAAGTGCGTTGCCTTGTTAGCAACAATGCAACTAACATCACAAAAGCAATTAAAACCCTGAAACGGAGCCATCACCCATGTCTTAACCTGGTTGTAAGAGATAATAATAATAATAATAATACATTTCATTTCTAAGTGCCTTTCAAAACTCTCAAGGTCACTTTACAGTCACAGGATGAGTTTTTCTGTGGATGAGCAGCGGCAGACACACGCGCCAGTGTTCACTCAACCCGCAAGTGAATAGATATGCTCTGAAGGTGATGACTATCAAAGTCAAAGCTTTATTGTCAAATATGCTAATATGCATGACATACAGCACAGATGAAATTAATGTCCTCTCGGACCCAGCATGCAAGACACTAATAGTTGGCTAACGTGGCTAAAAAAGACATACAATTGACAACAGACTACACATGTTATTTCTGAATGTAAAGTGAGGTAGTGTCGTATGTAAAGTGAGGTAATGACATATATAAAGTGATGTAATGTAGTAATGCAAAATCAAACAAGAAGAAAGGGTTGAAGTGATATCTTGCAGAGAGAAAAAAAACATTGAGTTCAGGATGATAGTACAGCGTGAAGCATGTCCTCAGAGTTCGGTGAGTGTGGCAGTGGGAATGGGCAGGGTGGGCAGGGCTGGGTGGGAGTTGAGTCTCCGGACTGCCTGGTGGCAGAAACTGTCCTTGAGCCTGCTGGTCTTGGCTCGGAGACTCTGCAGTCTCCTACCCGATGGCAGCAGGCTGAAGAGGCTGTGGGAGGGGTGTGTGGGATCGCCAGCGATCCTGATGGCTCTGCGGGTGAGGCGGGTGTTGTAGATGTCCTGAAGGGGGGGGAGAGAGACACCGATGATCTTCTCAGCTGTCCTCACGATGCGCTGCAGAGTCTTACGGCAGGACACGGTGCAGGCGCCGTAACACACGGTGATACAGCTGGTCAGGATGCTCTCGATGGTACCGCGGTAGAAGGAGGTCGTGATGGGGTTTGGGGCTCCAACTCTTTTAAGCTTGCGGAGGAAGTACATGCGCTGGTGGGATGTCTTGGTGATTGATGCCGTGTTGTGGCTCCAGGACAGGTCTTCGGATATGTGCACTCCCAGGAACTTGGTGCTGCTCACTCTCTCCACTGCAGCCCCGTCGACGGTTAGTGGAGCATGCTGGGGGCGCACTCTCCTGAAGTCCACAACAATCTCCTTCGTCTTCTCCACATTCAGACGGAGATTGTTGTCCTTGCACCACGTGGCCAGGCGGCTGACCTCGTCCCTGTAGGCTGTCTCCTCGTCGTTGTTGATGAGGCCCACCACAGTCGTGTCATCCGCAAACTTTATGAAGAGGTTGGAGCTGGGTGATGATGGTGAGCAGTCGTGCGTGAGCAGAGTGAAGAGGAGGGGGCTCAGCACACACCCCTGGGGGGGCCCCTGTGTTCAGCGTGATGGTGCTGGAAGTGTTGTCGCCAACTCTGACTGCCTGTGGTCTCCCCGTCAGGAAGTCCAGCAGCCAGTTGCACAGGGAGGTGCTGATCCCCAGTTTGCTCAGTTTATCGGTGAGCTGTTGGGGGATGATTGTGTTGAATGCTGAGCTGAAGTCGATGAACAGCATTCTGACGTAGGATTCTCTGGTCTCCAGGTGGGTGAGCGCTGTGTGGAGAGCAGTGGAGATGGCATCATCGGTAGAGCGGTTGGGCCGATATGCAAACTGGAAGGGGTCATGGTTGGGGGGGAGGGCAGCCTTGATGTGGTTCATAACTAGCCACTCGAAGCACTTTATGAGGATGGGAGTGAGTGCGACCGGGCGGTAGTCATTGTGGCAGGTGGGGGACGACTTCTTAGGGACCGGGATGATGGTGGTGGCTTTGAGGCACGTGGGCACAACAGCCTGGCTCAGAGATGTGTTGAAGATGTCCGTGAAGACATCTGTGAGCTCCACAGCGCAGTCTCTCAGAACACGGCCAGGAATGCCGTCGGGACCCGGGGCTTTTCGTGGGTTGGTCCCTCTGAGGGATCGCCTCACGCTGTCCTGGGACAGTGTCAGCACCTGTTCGCCGGGAGGTGGTGGGGTCTTCTGTGCTGGAGTGCTGTTGTCTGCCTCGAAGCGGGCGAAGAAGTCGTTCAACCAACCAGTGTGAGTGGTGGAGTTCTCACAGGTCTGTGGAGAGGGCTTGTAGTCTGTGATGGTCTGTATCCCACGCCACAGGTTCCTGGTGTCTCTGCTGTCTCTGAAGTGGTTGGCGATCCTCCTGGAGTGCTGTCTCTTGGCCATCCTGATGCCACGTGACAGGTTGGCCCTGGCTGTTCTCATGCCCAGCTCATCGCCAGCTTTGTATGCAGCGTTCCGAGCCCTAAGGAGCCTGTGGACTTCACCCGTCAGCCATGGCTTCTGGTTGGACAGGATGGTGACAGATCTGGTGACAGTCACGTCATCCATGCACTTCCTCATGTAGGAGGTAACAGAGTCTGTGTACTCTTGGAGGTCGGTGAGGTTGTTGTAGGTGGCCGCTTGTCTGAACATGTTCCAGTCAGTGTTGGAGAAGCAGTCTTTGAGTGCCTCTGACGACCCATCAGGCCACACCCTTATCTGCTTCTTGACTGGTTTGACGACTTTCACAAGTGGCCTGTATGCGGGCATTAACATAATAGTGGAGTGGTCCGAAGCTCCTAGGTGGGGGAGGGGGTAGGCTTTGTAGGCTCCTTTTGTGTGTGGTGAAGACATTGTCCAGAATGTTGTTACCTCTAGTCGGAAAGTTAATGTGTCCATGGAGTTGTGGAAAAATGCTTTTCGGGTTGGCATGGTTGAAATCGCCAGCCAAGATAAGGAAAGCATCTGGGTGGGCTGTCCTGCTCCAAAGCAGTGTCCAGCATATGGGAAAATATGTAAAAACTGCGACAAAGCAAATCACTATGCTCGTTGCTGCAGGAACCAAGACATGAAAGGCAAGGTAGATGCAGTAGATGATCATTATGAAGTGGAGGAACTTTATGTGAATGCTGTAAAAGATGAAAGAGAAGAAAGAGATTGGATCACTACGCTGAAAGTGAAGAACATTTATCTAAAATTCAAATTGGATACTGGAGCCAATGTGAATGTCATTTCAGAGACTGATTTCATGAAGATCAGGCCGAGACCAAAAATACATAAAGCAAATATGAAAGTAACAGCTTATGCGGGTTCAGTCATACCAATGAAAGGAAAATGCATTGTGAATGTGACACATAAAGGCCAATTACATAAGCTATCTTCCATCATAGTTCCAAAGGATTTGCAGGGTCTACTAGGATTGTCGGCATGTGAGAGACTACACCTAGTGAAGAGAGTTTTTGTTGTGGATAGACAAAAAGAGACAGCATATGATCAACTGATGGAGCAGTACAAAGACTTGTTTCAAGGGTTAGGCTGCCTACCAGGAGAACACACAGCGTGGACAAGAGTGTGCCACCAGTGATACATCCATGCAGGAAAGTCCCATTTGCTCTTCAAAAGCAGCTAAAATCAGAATTGGACAGAGCAGTCATGTGATAAAGAAAATTGATGAGCCGACTGACTGGGTGAGTTCCCTCGTTGTCGTGGACAAAAAGAACGGAAAACTCAGAATATGCCTGGATCCCAGAGATCTAAACAGAGCCATCAAGGAAAGTTCTGTCAAGACTGTGAAAAGGCCGATGTACAAGGCAACAGACAGTGGAACGTATTTCTACCAGAGCTTGCTGGTGTATCGCACAACGCCGCTCGAGTGTGGTATGTCCCCGGCCCAGCTACTCATGGGCGTGTGCTGAGATCCAACATACCCGTCCTGGAAAACCTGCTAAAGACAAAGGAAGGGGAAAGTGAGGAAGATCAAAGAACAACAGAAACAAAAACAAAAGTTCTATCATGACAGAGGAACACGGAACCTACCTGAACTACACACCGGTGACCAAATCAGGTACAAAGACAAAACAGACACATGGTCACAGAAAGGAACTTTTCTGCGTCAGGTCCAACCAAGGTCATACAACATTCAGACAGAGGAAGGTGCTGTTTAAAGAAGAAACCGCCGAGATCTACTCAAAGAACCAACCATAGCAAGTCAACGAACAGAGACTGTAACAGAGACTGTTGTAACACCTCTAATTCCAGGACATGATATCCGAAAATCCTCAAGGAAAGTGAAACCACCTGAGAGACTGATTGAAACCAGTTAACATGTTTTTCTAAGTGATCATGTGGTGGAAAAAATAATGGATTTATCATGTGATAATTAATGTATCATGTGAATGTTTCATTTATTGTTGGAAGGTTTGGAAAGACTTTATTCAAGTTTAAAATTGCTAATTACTGAGCTAATTAAATTCATTACATTTGTTCAAAGTAAAGAATTCAATTAAGAAAGGGAGATGTAATGATATGAGCAAATCACATTTGCATGTTCTAGTTCTACTCGTGATGCCTGGCTAGTATAGATCAAAGGATGCGCTCCTGCAAGTCAGTCTGATGAGAGCCTACGAGAGCCACACATGTCAATTGCCTTCTCCCTCCAACCAACACAGCCGTCCTAATAAAGAACCTCAACTCTATCCAGAAGTTGTATCATTTACCGAACCCGCTTACACAAAAGCAACACAGACTACTGCAGCAAAATCTACAGTGTAGATTCTACACTGTAGATTTGTCATATATTATTCTCTTTCATCACTGCCACAGTTTCAGGGCAGAACAAACAGACACACTTCCCCTTGAATTCTTTGAAGAAATATTAATTATTCCACCTTGTCTGAAATTTCTGCACTTAGTTTCTACCTTTCGCTTCTTTGGTTCTGCCATGTTTAGTAAAGGGTAAATTTCTTTGGCCTTTTCGGTGGAGCAATGTTAAAACTTAGAAGTGCGGGCAAAATTTGAAGTGCGGGCCATATTCCATTCTGTTTATAAAATTTCTTGCGGGCCAATTAAAAATGGACTGTGGGCCGCAGTATATATATATATATATATATATATATATATATATATATATATATATATATATATATATGTATATATATTGGATTGGATTGGATTTGCCTTTATTAGTCTCACAGTGGAGAAATTTACATTTCACAGCAGCAAAGTGATGAAAGGAATGAAAGTAGAAAAAAGA